>NW_006408532.1:26186108-26190405 GCF_000296735.1 Chrysochloris asiatica | reverse complement strand
ATATACAATTGAAAAAACTTAGTAAAAAGAATGAATCTTGAGAATGTATTATCTTTGCTTACATTGTTGACATTAAGTGCCTTTGAGTCAGTTCCAACTCACAGCCACCCTCTATAGGGTTTCCAGGGAGTGACTGGAGAGTTTGAACCACCAACCTTATGGTTCAAACCAACCTTACTGTCCAGTGTTTTATCCCACTGCTCCACGCTAGGACTCCTTTGCCTTTTGCACATCTCTTTTGATTGTAAATTTAGATGGTTTAATATTTACAAATATGTCTTTAGTAACCAGCCCACTAAATTCCAGAACATTTAATAATAAACCTATGACCTGAGCCACTCCAGGTCAGCGGGGTTGGCGGGTTAACCCCACCAGTCAGTCACTCCCCTGAAACCCTAGACAGTCACTATGAATCAGAACACACTTGACCGCACCTAACAACAATACTCCAAGGAAGCAGAGTCATCTTATTTGGACTCCGGGTGTGGTGCACTGGACTTTAAACCACAAGGTCAGCAATTCAAACTCACCAGCAGCTCATAGGAAACTTTATATAGGGTCACTATGAGTCAGAACCAACTAAATGGCACTTAACAACAACAACAACAATATGCCTTGAGGGAACACAGTGGCTCCATATAAAAAGCACTGGACTGCAAACCACAAAGTCTGCAGTTCAATCCTGCCAGTCACTTCATGGAAGGAAGATGAGGCTGTTGACAAAGAGAAAGAACCTGTATAGTTTAAAATACCTGACGACTTGTTCATGTTGTTGCTGCTGTTATGTGCCGTAGAGTCGGTTCCGACTCATAACGACTCTATATAGGGTTTCCGAGGCTGTAAATCTTTACAGGAGCAGAAAGCCTCATCTTTCTCCCGCGGAACAGCTGGTAGTTTTGAACTGCTGACCTTGCGGCTCACAGCCCGATTCGTAACCACTACGCTACCAGAGCTCCTTATGACTTGTTCATATTATGCTTTAATTAATACTTCTTTTATAATGAACTGTTTAAATTGCAGTAAAATGTTAATACAATCTAAAGAATGCAAAATATTTAAATAACTTATTTGCCAGATTTGTATGTAAATCATATTTATAAAACTCTATCCAAAGAATCCTCATTCTAGTAGTTTCAGTTTATGCAAAAGTAAAAATCACTTAAGTAACAGTAGTTGCTTATACTGATAATGAAAGGGAACTATTCCTTCTTGGTGGGCCCATAACTCCAATTTTACTTCTTCAGAGTCACATAACTGTTAAGATTCTGCCCAAGTCTCTTTCTCAGATGTAGCTTTCAGAATCTACAACTGGATCAAGGGAAAGAGTGGTGCCTGGCTCTGGGATACCTCTCTTTCTTAGCTTTTCTTATATTTCCAAGATCTGTTGCTTTTGTTGTTTGCCGTAAAGTCGATTGCCACTCAGTAACCCTACAGGATCGAGTAGAACTGCCCTCATAGGTTTCCATGGCTATAATCTTGATAAAGAGCACAGTGGCTCTGTAAGATAAGCACTGGACTTTGAAACACAAGGTCAACAGTTCAAGCCCGCCAGTCACTCTGAAGGAGAAAGATGAGACTTTCTGCTCCAACAAAGATTTAAAAGCCTTGGAAACCGTATAGAGAGTAGCTATGAGTCAGAACCAATTCGATAGCACTTAACAACAACAATCTTTATGAAAGCAAACTACCATGTCTTTCTCCATGGAGCATTTAGTGGATTTGAACTACAGACCTTTCAGTTAACAGCTGAGTGTTTAACCACTATGCCACCAAGGCTGCTTTTCAGGATATACCCACTGCCACTGTGTCAATTCCAACTCATGGTGACTGTTCAGGACTGGGTAGAACCACTCCAGAGAGTTTCTGAGGCTGTAAATCTTTCTGGAAGCAGATTGCCTCATCTTTCTTCTGCAGAGCAACTAGAGGATTCAAACTGCCAACTTTTCAATTTGCAGCCCAATGTTTTTGAGGGTATGTCATTTTTTGTTAAGTGATGTCAAGCCGATTCTAACTCATAGTGACCTTGGATAAGGTTTCCTAGGTGCAGCTGGTGGATTTGAACTGCTGACCTTGTGGTTCATAGTCCAGCGCTGATCCTACAGCACCACACCAGGAGTCAAATTATCATTGCCTTAGGAACTTTGATGCCTTCAGTAGTGTCCTGCCAATGGGAGGGTCTTCCAAAATGCTACAGTCCACCATTGCTAAAAGTAAAACTGCCCTGAGCTATTTTTAAATATTTTATTTTTAATGACTATAACTGTAATCACAGTAAAATTTATAAATGATATTTTCAGTGAAAACAATGTGATTAAGATATTTCATTGCCTCTGAAAATCCTGTTTTAACACTTAGAGTTAATAACAATTAGGATATCTGATATCAATATTTGTCTGTCTTACTTTAAAAATATATCTCAGGAAGATACATAGATCCAAATGAAAAAGCTGCTCACACTTATTAATACCTAACATGGTTTTCAATGTTATTCTCCAATTAAGTAAAGGTCTTCTATGGATAGTTGCTAGTAAGTTTTCATTCTTCCTGGGTTCAATCATTGGTTTCTACAAAATAATCAGAAGGAAAGTATTAATATTATTTTTGTTTTAACAAAATTGTCTTGAACATGTATAATATTATTCAACACATGGAAAATTTTTCTTTCCAAGTTTTAAGTGTGAGAAAAATTTTCAACTTTTTAGCAACAAAAATGACATAAGTGTTGTAACCTTTCCAAAAGCAAATCTCTTTTGCATATCCTGAGTATCTTTTGAAAGAAATCCAGTTGCCTTCCTCTTCATTATTAAAATATTGCCTTTATGTTGAAAGCACTGATTAAAAATGTGTATCTTAAAAATATTTTCTAAGTAACATATTAGGAATCGTGGTGTGACGCTGTAGGATAAGCACTGTACTGCAAGGTCAATTTGAACTGCAAGGTCAGAGGTTCAAACTCACTAGCTGCTCCTCAGAAACCCTATACACGGTTGCTGTGAGTTGGAACCAACTCAACGGCACTTAACAACAACAACAAAGTGATGTTTTGAGTACCATTTGTTATCTTATAGAAGGTCAGCAAATTTGGAATATTTATGTATTTGTAAAAGAATAAAATACAACTTATCTTTCCATTTTACATCTCTTGTAGGTAATTTGCCACAGGATCAAGAATAAGCTTCAAATTGCTTTCTTCTTTTCTGTCTGTTTTTGCTTTTGTTTCTGAAACAATGAATAGTTATTTTCTTATTAAAAAGCAAGTTTGGAAAAAGGAGGGTGCTTCCCTGACCGGGCAGCATAGATGCGAAGGCATGGGGAAGGGTAGGTGGTATCGCACAGGGGAGGCACCCGCCTGATAGACAGACAGCCTTTGGGCAAACGTAAGACTTTAGCCTCCAACATTGTGGACTTGCTTTTTTGAAGGGTGGAGCTGCTGGGGAGTTGTGGGCATTTTGGGCCTGCGCTCGGCTCCCGCTCCGGGACTGTACCCACTCCCTGTGGAGCTTGGAGCACGGGGCTTGAGCGGACCCGTTTGGAGAGCGGGCTCGCCCAGAGAGCCGGTAGGGCCACAGGAACTGGCACGGTCCTTGGGGGGGGGGGGAGCCTCATTGCCACAGGAGACGTGATCGGGCCGGGTGCCCACGGTGCAGGGAGACAGAGAGATGCATTTTTTGATGTCATCAGACAGGGACGCCATCTGCCTGCAGCCACTTATCCCACCCTCTACCCCCTCTGCCTAGGCTAGCCCTCTGCCCAACCTCCGAGGATCAGGCCAACCCATCAAGGCACAAGCGGAGACACTTTGAGGTGGTTTTTACCACCAGACACAAGGCAGTCCTGCTGTGGCTCTGCGGGTTAAGGGACCAAACTACAGAGCCTTTTGAAATGCAAGGTCAGTGGTTTGAGCCCACCAGCTGCTCCTTAGAAACCCTATACAGGGTCCTTTTTTTTTTTTTTTTTGCTCTTGCTTTGTTTTTATCTCATTATCGCTTTTGTTTTTTATTTTGATTTTGGTTTTGTTTTCTACCCCATTGGTGTTGCTTGGCTGTCACATAGCCTCCCTCCTGCTATCGGAGGACTCTGCTTTTGTTTTTGATTTTGATTTTGGTTTTGGTTTCTACCTGACTGGTTTTGTTGGACTGTCACATAGCCTCCCTTCTGCTATTGGAGGACTCTTTGTCCCCCTACATTACATGAAAAGAGTCAGCAACTGCTGCCAAATAGCCAAGCTGCAATAACACTTTATAAAACACCAAAACCCAGGCAAGAACCAATACCAGCTGCCATAAACCAGGGAAAC
>NW_006408532.1:26143481-26179945 GCF_000296735.1 Chrysochloris asiatica | reverse complement strand
CTTCCCTAGGAAACATCCAGGCAAGTGGCCAGGTCCTCTCAATGCAAACCCCCTTCCAAAACTAAGACTCAATGGAAATGCACGCTCTGTTTGGTGACCACACACATCACTGATGGGGGGAAATGGGGTAAAAGAAGCAATGAAGTGGCAAGCTAAGCCCTACAATGTTCAGTGGACTTCTATGGACCCAGTTGGGGACCTGAATGGCAAGCAGTGTGAGGAGACCTGGGAACTCTTGGGCCCAGAGTCAATGGCGTGGCCACGGAGGACTCGAGAGGAGAGTGGAGCTACCGGCTGACGGGAAGAAAGGGCATGTGCACAGGAGCGCCCACATTTGAAGATGATACCCACGTGACCTGGACCAGATGACTGGATGATCGGAGCTCAACCAGGAGAAGAAAGAAGAGGGGAAAAAAAAAAAAAAGAGCGAGATGATACAATCTGATGAAATTAACCTATACCTATGGAGCAGCAACTCAAAAGAAGGAACAAATCCTTACAGCAAGAATCCCACCCCCTCCACACACAGAGTGGACAGAGATGGGCAACTTGGACATTGGATACTCAAATGGGGAGGAGGGGACTACAAAGGCAAGAAGTGACTGGCTTACAAGCTTTCAAGGAGGAACCTAGTGCTAAGGAGCATGAAGGAAGGCAGAATCTCCAGTGGGTACTATTCAATCTCTCTGGGCGGAGAGAATGAAAGGAAATACAGATGGGTAACTCGTGATACTGTATTGAATAATGCTTATCAGGATGGATTATGAGGGTTGGAAATGCAAAGGTAGACATTTTGGAACAAGGAAGGGAGTGATTAATTCTACAGGCTAGGAGCGGAGGTATCTGGAACCATCAACGGAGAAGAGCCGAGAGCAGGACCCTACCCAGAGACACAGAGATGCCTGAGATGGAGACAGAGACGATGGCGTGTAGTAATGAAGTGGCTGGGGACTTTGGCTCCAGAGAGGGAAAGGGACTGTGGGCTGAAAACTAGGGGGTGGGGGGGGAGGAGTGTAAGGGGCGGGCTTCTAGGATATACCCTTTGGCTGCTTGATGATGCATGGAGGGGATTGGAACCATGGCAATGAGATGATATACGATGGAATGAATGTAAAACTAAAGTTCTCTCATGTAAACTACCATATAATTCACAATAAAACATTAAAAGAAAAAAGAAGTTTGTACATTATTTTTGTTTGAAATTTGAATGTCCGGTTACTAATGTGCATATTCTGTGTGGTTATGACATGTTTAATACCAGACAGTCTAACTTCTAATTCTATGTTAGTCATTTTATTTTCTGTAATAACATGACCTCTATAATGGTGAATTATGATATTCAGAAATGTTTTTGAAGACTGCCTTGTTTAAGTAAAAATAATTCTAAAAAGTGAAAATAAAATAAATATTATCTGGAAAAAAAAAGAAGCTTCAACAAACTGTTGTTAAGTGTAGTTGAGTTGGTTCTGATTCATAGTTCCCTGTATAAGGTTTCTGAGGAGTGGCTGGTGGGTTTGAACCACTCATCTTGCAGTTAGCTTATCCTACAGCACCACATATCTCCACGTGGTTAAGATGATTTCCATGGCCCCTCTCCATCTCATAATAAAGAATGGTAAAGATGCAATCTTTTAAAGGCCTACTTTTAAAATAAATGTACTAACCACATCAATGACACCACGTGGCACTTTGCTTCTACATTGCTGTTTCTGCTTATTCATGTTGCACTAAGTGAACTTCACTTATGGTTCCGTCTCTGTGATTTTATCCCTAAATCCTTTTTAAGGTCCAGTCAAAAAAGTTAGACTTACCCAGCTTTTCCAAAGGGTTTGCTTTAAGAAAATCAATTAATCTATGCAAAATATTTTATCTGATATATCAGTTCCTTAATTGAAATAAGGAGCTCTGGTAGCGTAGTGGTTATGAATCAGGCTGCTAACCTCAAGGTCAATAGTTCAAAACTACCAGTGGTTCTGTGGGAGAAAGATGAGGCTTTCTGCTCCCATGAAGATATACAGACTCAGAAACCCTATACAGGGTTGCTATGAGTCGGAACCGATTCCACAGCACACCATCTTAATTGAAATAGAGGCTAAGGAATGCCATACACTGAGATGTGATAGGACCATCATACTGGGCTAAGCTGATGTGGCGCTGTGTGTTAATGCGCTGGACTGCAAAGTCAGTTTGAACCACAAGGTCGGCAGTTCAAGCTCACCAGCTGCTCCTTGGAAACCCTATACAGAGTCACTATGGATCAAAACAGACTCAACAGCACTTAACAACAGCAACAACGATATAGTAAATGTTCCACCTTCATCCTAATACTTATTTCTTCAAATCACCAAAGCTCTGGGCTTCCAAGTAGCTCTTGCTACCACCTAGTTAGTTGCATATGTTAGCCATTTTTACCATAATTGTAAGAATAAGTTGTTTCCCAATGGTTTTTCACTACTAATTACTATTTAGACATTCATTTTACAAATATCTTGATTGTTTACTACATTACATGCTACATACTGTTTTAACCTTGAAGGTTTAGCAAGTAAACCAAGTAAAAGATGAAGCCTGCACTCAGAAAGATAATCTTTAAACCTCAAAAGAAGCTTCAAACTATTTAACACGAAATTCAGTGAATTTTGATAAAGTAAAAAATTGAGTAGATCATAACTTTAAATAGCATGGAAAATCCCTAGGGATCTTTTTTCATCCCTTTTGTTGCTTTATTTTTCATTGTCATGCTAATTGCTTTGTCCTGTTTTCATTAACGCATAATCAAAGCATTATATAAAATTGGGGTAGATTCATCATTAACAGAAGAGAATGTAAATTCATTTTTCAATATTCCTTTTTTTGTCTGATTACTCACATGATTATATCATAATTATTTTTGCTTCATCTTATCAGCACCACCATTTCTTATTAACTCATACTTACATTATTAATATGTACTTTAACTCCATAGTCTATCAGTCAAGGTCCAGTCAAAAATCAAACCACTCTAGTTATTGGTTCAATGAGTATTGGAGGACTTCAAAGGAAAACAGAGACTGATGTAATATATATTAATTTCAGGATGCAGTTTCCATTCCTGAGGCTGTAAGATGGAAGAAAATGAGGTTATTAGAACCTAGAAGTAAGGAACCACAGGGAACCCATGACCCAGGCCTTCAAGGAGATGCCAGAACTAGTTCCTTGGGTACTCAGAGGAATCCTTGAAGTAGGGCTGAAATCCCTGAGAAGGGATCTTCCTGGCTGGTGCTACCATACTTGAGAGAGTGTAATGAAGCTGATTGAGGAGCTTGGAAAGAAGTTAGATTCTGGGGCCAGCTGCTACTAAACCCAGTTGAGGTGAGAATAATATACACATCAGACAAACAGCAAGAATGTTCTTATTCTCTCCTGCCTTTCATTTTTGCATAATTTTGCAGGAAACCACCTTGCAAAGCTGAAATATGGGTTGGAGCCCTGGTAGCATAGTGGTTATGTATTAGACTGCTAACTACAAGGTCAACAGTTCAAATCTACCAGTTACTCGTCAGGAGAAAGATGAGGCATTCTGCTCCCATGAGGATTTACTGTCTCAGAAACCCTATACAGGGTCACTGTGAGTCAAAACTGACTCAACGGCACACCACCACCACGACCACATTCCAGTGTCACAGAGTATAATATGAAGTACAATAGTAGAATAGCCAGTTATATCTTTTCAGAAATAGAATAACTTTAAAACACTTATTCATTTTGTGAGGGTTAATTTATTTGAAACAAGGTAAAGACAATTCATAAAATTGTGTAGCTAGGTTATGTAGAGCACATTATGTCATGATGTGCTGGAAGCTAAAAAAAAAAAAAAACTTTTGTCACTGCAATACACTCCCACCCAATAAACATACATGATGTGTGGCTGACACAGACCAAGACAGAGGGTGCTAACAACAATCTGGTAATGAATACAATGGTATGCTCAATAGCCTCATATGCATTTGGAAGTTTAACAATGAATAACGAAGACCATAGAATGTATGCACTTAAGTTGTGGTATTGAAGAAGAATATCAAAAGCACCATGGACTGCCAGAAAAACAAACAAATCTGTGTTGGAAGAAGTACAACCAGAATGCTCCTCAGAAACCAAGGTGGCCAGACTTTGTCTCTCATAGTTTGGACATACTAGTAGGAGGGTTCAGTTCATGGAAAAGGACATCATGCTTGGTAAAGTGGAGGATCAGCAAGAAAGATGGAGAGCCCCAACAAGATGGATTGGCACAGTGACAGCAGCAATGGGCTCAAGCATAGCAACAACTGTAATATTGGTGAAGGACTGGGCAGTGTTTCATTCTGTTATGCATAAGATTGCTGTGAGTCATAACCTGCTCAACTATATCTAACAACAACAACAATGAATGCAAGTGGAGATTAATGGGTTTTATTTTGAAGATAAATTAAAATTTGATGTTTTCTTATCATACTCACTGGTTGGTTTTATAAAACTCCAAAATGGCTGCCCCTAAATTCGGAGACCATTGATCTAGACCAGGGTTTGGAAAACAATTGTTCAAAGGTCAAATTCTTCCTGTTTTTATAACTAAATAGTGTCTGCTGCTGCTTTCATACTATAATGGCAAAGTTGAGAAGTTGCAAAAAAGCCTAAAATATTCATTTTCTGACGACTGTTCTACACAGCACTGCCCAATAGAACTTTTGGCACTGATGAAACTATCCCATAGCTACACTATCTATTACAGTATGTACTGGCCACATGAGGCTAGTAAAGAGTTCTAATGTTACTAGTGTAACTGAGGTACTGATTACTTTATGTTGTTTCTGCTAGTTGCCATTGAGTCACACCTGATTATTGTATTATTGTTCATTTTAATAATTTTCCAGCCACGTGTAGCTTATAACTACTGTAATTGCACAGGAACAATCAATAGAAACAGGAGCAGTAACTGCTCTGGAGTCATCCACAGTTGATTATTGATGACTCAGGTCCTAGACATAAGCATCTCACAGGAGGATTGTTGGAGTGTGTTGGCATTTCTACATTTTCATGGTGGACATTACTAATGTACATCAAAATCCAGTTCTCTTCTCTATTCCAGCACATGAAGCAATACAATTCTTCATCCTATTGAAGTCAAGTGATCATATGACAGGTCCTAGACAATAAGATGTAGCTTAAAATGATGTGTGTGTGTGTGTGTCCCTTCCAAGTCAAAGCTTTTATATAATAGTGTTCAACTTTCCAAAGAGCCCTGGTAGGATAAGAGTTCAATGCTGGCTTGCTGACCAAAAGGTTGGTGGTTCAAACCTATTGGCTTTTTGTAAAAAGACATTGTGAATTGTTTCTGTATGTAAGACAGCCAAGAAAGTGCTATGGGACTGTTTGTCACATGGGGTCAGTATGATTCGGAATCAACTCAACAGCACTCAACAACAACAAAGCTCGACTCTCCAGTCCATGCCCTGCTAAGGCAAATCTCAATACACTGTGTTGAGAAGCCAGTATCAGAAGATGATGGTAATTTCTCTTCACATGAGCCCTTGACTGACAATTCTGTGAAGGAAAGCCTTCCTTTAGCCCTGACAGAACATACAACGTGACTGATAAGTAAATGTTTTTTGTTTTAAAGAACTGATGTTTGGAGGTTATTTTTTTTTACACCAACATAACTCAGTCTGCCCTGGTACAATCTCCAAATACAGTATTCAAATGACCTCAGAAAATTCTAGCTACCCTTCTTGTCTAAAATATACCAAATGAAGTTAGAGGGAAGTAGTCCCTGGGTAGCACAAATGGTTAAGTGCTTGGTTTATCACTGAAAGGTTGATGGTTTGAATCCACCCAGAGGCATTTTGGAAGAAAACTCTGGAGATCTACTTCTGAAAGATCTCAGTAATTGAAAACCCTGTGGAGCACAGCTCACATTTGAAATACACGGGGTCACCATGAGTCAAAATTAACTCAACTCAAGAGCAACTGACTCTAAAATTAGAGGAATGTGATGCAGCCAGGGAGATGAGACTCTGAGTGAATCCTCTATTAGCTCTGAGTTTCTTTAGAAATAGTGAGGTCCTGGAAATCTGTGCCACGGGGATTTTGGAACAGGCTTGTCATTTGATGTGATGAATTACTTTTTAAAGGTGTATTCTTTCCTTTTAAGGTCCCTGCTTCCTATTGACCTAGAATGTATAAAGAGTACTTGCTTTAGAATCAGGCAAGTCAGATTTGAGTTCTGACTGTCCTTTATTAGCTACATAACTTTCAGTGAATCACTTGTCTTCTGTGAATCTGAATTTCCTCTTATTTTAAACCTGCATGATTATAGCAGCTTGAACTAGCATTATGAGTACTAACAATGGCTTGTGGCAACTGTTGTGTTCCCTCCACCTTGAAAACATTACAATGCTTTCCAAGCCCTGAACCTTTGCCCTGCTTTTCTGTTCACTATAGATTCTCACAGCGTTCCATTCCACCTCTTCTTAAATCTAACACCTTCTGATAGCAACATGTTCTCTTGCTGAATCCATTAACGATGAGGCTTCTTTCTTCTGAACTCTGTTTCTCAAGCTTCGGTAGTTCCTACTCCTCAATCAAAATCCAGTTCAGATGTCACCTACTCAATGAAAACTGCCCCCACAACAAGGCAAAGTATGCCATCTGTGGTCTAGGGTACCTGGTATAGCTTTTATGATGGCGTTTGCCACAGTCACAAGGTTGTTTTCATATATTATTTTTTCTCTTGACAGTGTAAGAATGGCTTTCTCATACTCATAATATGCTTTATACAACCAGTTGCTATCACTGTAAAGGTACAACTTTTATAACAAAAATGGTGGAGTAGTTAATCTCACAGTCCAGAAACAGAGGACCCTAGGACCGTTAAGGGAGAAGAGCATGATCAGAATGTGGGACCCTATCCAGAGAAGCAGTGACACCAGAGATGGAGGCAGAGATGAAGATATGGAGAAAGGGAGCATCTGAGGACTCTAGACTCATAGAAAGACAGGGACTGTGTGCTGGTGGCCAGGAGGCAGGCTTGCAGAATGTGCCCTTTGGTTGTTTAAATGATTATATATTTCTGAATGTTTTTGAGTGTCACACACACACACACAAATTAGCAACAACAAAATACTGTTGAGTAATGATGCACAGATGAGATCGTAATCATTGCAGTGAAATGATAGTGTAAAATCAATGTTCTCCCATGTAAACTATCACTCAATTCACAATAAAAACTAGGGGAAAAAAATACAAAAACCAGTTGCTATCAAGTCAATTCCAACTCATTGATGACCCCACTTATGTCAGAATAGAATTTTACAGAAGGAGATCATCAGGTCTTTCTTCCCAGAACCTCTGGGTACATTTTTGGTTAACAACCAAGCATGCAGGGACTTCAACCTGTTTAATCCTTTGTGGAATTCCTGCTTTATTACAGGTCATCACTAATCTTGGAATGATTATTGATGTTGGTAAGAAGGAAGAAGAAAAGAAAAGAGGGTGAAAAGGAGAAAGGAAAAGGAAGATACAGGTAGCTCTGACCTGAGCTGTGGGATGAGCACTGGACTTCTAACAGCAAGATCAGCAGTTCAAACCCAACAACCACTCCTTAGAAACACTGTACAAGGTTGCTATGTGTTGGAGCAGACTTAGCAGCACTTAATAACAATAACAATATAGTTTCCCTTTCCAAAAAAAACCGTGGCTACTTTGTCAAGGATCAACTTGAAATCTTTCTCTCTGAGTCATACAGAATTTTCAAATGATCATTTGAGTTGACAGAATTTATAAAAGGGAAGAGTATGTTTCTGGTTAATGATGTGGAGGCAGATTCTTCCTTTTAACTCTCACAACTACATTGTCATAATTATTTATATTTCATTAATCAGTTCACTATGGAAGGTAATTGAAGAGTTGAGCAGGAATCTATTTGGTTATCCAAGTTACAAATGCGACGGAAGAAAGGGATCAACAGAGATGGAATTGCTGGAGTCCAGTCCTGGCAGAGAAGGGCTTCCATACAAAGCATGTCATGCCAGCTTTATCACAATTAAGTTTTCTCTTTAAGGGTAAAAATGTTCCCAGTAAGACACTGTAAGAAAGCATTCAAATTTTTAGAAATAGCAAAACCAAACCCTGTGACATGAGGCTTAAAAATGAAAAGGGAATCATATAATTCATATATAAATTCACAATTTACAGGGAACTAGGAGAAGGGTGACACTCAAGGTTGTAACCAGTGAGGTTATCATCCATTTTTGCTTGTTGCTGCCCCAAATATGCTACTGGACCAAGTCTATAGCAGGTCCAAAGGGAAGGTTATTCTCTCCATTAAAAGACATGAGAGCAATGACAAGAAGGAGAAAGAAACTAATATTGACTATGGAACTCAAAGAAAATCAGTGCTTAATTATTTATGACCAAGTTTGAATGGTCCCTCACTGTTTTTAGCTGTCAGGAAGCCATAAGTGAAATCACAGAATTTCTTCCCATCCTCCAGCCAAGGGGATGGTTTCTTTGAAAAAGTGGGCCTTAGAGATGAAGCCCTACAAGTCATAGAGTAAAGGGTTAGTGGGAGAGGAAGTTGAAATGAAAACTATTTCCAAGTGTGCAAAAGAGTCAGAACTATCAAATTGCTCAGGGACAAGAGTAGCCAACAGAAAATTATCTGTCATCCTGAGCAGTCCTTCATGATTTTTCAGGGGCCAGATGTCTCTCAATTTGTAAGACAGTCAGCAATTGTGTGCAGTCAACCACACTGTCTCCATTCAAAATAATGAAAGAGACCAGAGTTCAAGATATAGAGGTCAAGTTGAACTCATGCAATACCTGGGGAAGATTTCAACTTCTTTATTAAGTGAATTGCACAGATTGGGTCTCAGCCTAACCAAGTGACGTCTCCCTAAACTGTCAAAGGTCACCATGTGCTGATGCAGTATTCACAATGAGGTGAAACAGAAGCCAACTCTTTGTGGCCATCCTGCATTACTCTTAGCAACTTAGGAGAGAGATTTCCTGACCCCATTCATCAGTGCCATCTGGATGGATGGTAGAACATAAAAGAACATTGTAGGTTTTCACCTCTGCAAAAGTCAGCTGCTGTCATTTTGGAAAGGCTAAGAAAATTATTCTAGTGGTTCGAAGTGCACGTCTTGTGGCTTCTGCAGTAAGACCTCAGATGCCATCAGGTATGCTAGGGAATCATGCTTGACTTACTCTAATACCCTAAGGACTTTGTCTTAGGAGCACAATTGTTGAATGAAAGTAAAATCAAAAATGAGAAGGGAAAAGAAAAGATTTTTGGTAAGATCAGGGAAAAATTCACAATTGAAAGAAATATATATTAGTGTGTTGCTGTTGTTAGGTACCATCGAGTTCGATACTGACTCAGAGCGACCTTATGCACTATTCATTATTAAATGATTAAATGTAGTTAATTTGATCCTATTATAAACAAGCTAATTTCTCTCAAAAGACATCAAAATATACAGTTGGAATCTGGAAAATTTTTTTAAGTATCTTTCTAAGACTGATCAAAGTCTAGCCTCTCTACTCTGGATTTAAAATTCAGATGATCACACATTCTAGTTTGCCTGGAATAGTTGAGCTCTTGCCTATAGCCCCAACATAATTATTAATGTTGTTAATTGTCATCAAGTTGGTTCCGACCCACAGGGACCCTGTATAGGGTTTCTGAGGAGCAACTGGTGGGTCTGGAACGCATCCTTGTTGTTAGCAGTCCGGTTTTTATCCTACAGTGCCATACAAGGACTCCATATATTCCTGGGTGGTACTAATGCACTCAGTCACTAACTGAAAAGTTGGAGGTACCAGTGCACCTAGATGTGCTTTGGAAGAAAGGTGATATGCTTCTGAAAAAATCAGTCACTGGAAACCCTGCAGGGCACAGTTTTACTCTGGCATTGTTGGGGTTACTATGAGTCATATCGAATTGATGGCAGCCAGTTTGGTTTGCTGTCCAAAGTGACCTGTTTGGACAATTATATGGTCACGCCGCTCACAAAGGGTTTCCACTGAATGCTTAGGCTTTGTTCCTTTTTTGAAGGTAAAGGGAGGTTTCTCTATAAAATGGAGAAAGTCTCAATGTAGTACTTATGTTACACAAAAGCACAAATTAGGTTAGCCCTCACAACTGGACAGCAGAACAATACATCACAGGACTCTGGGATTCAACTAATAAAATCATCTTTGATGCTTTACCCGTGGAATTTCTCCCTCTAGCTGTCTTGGGCCACACGGCATTTTTTAATTTGATGTAATTGATGTGATCTTATAATACCAACCTTAGACTTACAATAAGAAGAGAGTAGTATTGCTGACAAAGCTCACATCTGTAGTGTACATGTTAATGGCATGTGTTGTTTTCCCTTCCCCTTAAGTCTTCCTTTGAGCATCTTCCATGTCTCAAGCTATGCCTTCAAAATTGCTCAAGACAGCTGGGACCATTGCCTGTTTCTTATTAATTAATTTTGTTGTTAAGGCTCTGCTTTTATTGTCATTTGTTCATTGGCTGTTCTCATTATCATAATATTTGTTTATCTCTCTAAATAAACTTTATACTACAGTTCTGAAGTGAACATAGCACAGTGGCATATTACTTCTAAAGGAATAAAAAGAAGATTGAAAAATCATCATAAGAAATCTTGTTCCTGACAAACTACTTAGAGGAATGGATTCTCAAGATAGACTTGAAGGAAAAGAGGACATATTGCAATGGCATGCTTCCTTATCTGAAAAGTGGCAGGCCAGTGTTAGAAAAGGCACCGAATATAGACTGTTAGGATACAGACTTTGACTCCCTTCCTGCCAGTATTAAATAGGGTGCTCCCCACTCCATCCAGATGAAATCAGCAGAGGAGCCCCTGTCTTTGAAGCTGACATGAGGAAGGAGTAAGTAAGTAATGATTCTCTGGCTTCTCTTACATCACCGTCTGCTTAGAGCTAGTAAGGTTGTACAATGCCTCACAGGGGTGACAGGCTATGCCATAGAGACAACCCAACCCACAGCAGAGCATTGGCCCTAAATGTTTAGAGAGAGATGCATACCAGAGTAAAGCCAGCCTCAACTCATTCTCCCCAATTTTAACTTCTACCACACTACCAATCCAGCTCCCCATCTTGGCCATGTGGTCCTTTCCCAAAATATTTTCCACTCAAGTTACCAATGTAGACACTGAAGAAGAGATGGTCCCAAACAATTTTCTAATCGATGAAAAATGGCAGGAATGAAAAATATATTTTTCATGTTTTTTAAGTCAAATAAGTGCCATCCTGGTTCAAAATGGGATTTTTTCCTAGGGTAAGATTTCTTTAGTTAGGAAAAGAAGGAAATGAGATAATATAGTGGAATCATGGACGCTTCCGAGATGTCTTGGTTCTCCCAAGAATGGTATAAGATAGTTGAGTAACATGCCCATATTGTAGGACCAAAAGAGCTGTTCATGAAAGCCTTCTGAAGATATATTATTGACCATCATTCATTTAAAACACAGGTGGCCTTCTTCATGTACACAGCACCACACTGAGAGAGTAGTCAAGATGAATGGCTGATGTGCTAGCCCTAAAGGAGTTGTTTTTTAGATATGCTGTTGTTGTTGTTAAGTGTCGCTGAGTTAATTCTGATTCATAGCAACCCTATTGAGTGTTTCTGAGAAGCAGCTGGTGGGTTTGAACCACCAATCTCACAGTTAGCAGTCCAGTGCCTATCCTACAATGCTATATCAGGACATAGTCTTTGAAAGTTAAATATGAATTTATTAGATAATTATTTAGCTTTGAGTACCATTTAAGCTTATTTTCTTCAATGAGTGAAGACACGTGCAGGGTAGGGGGTGGAGGGATTGTCATCCATACCAGAGCCTTCATTTTCCTTATGTAGAGTTATAACATTCACCTTTTAAGGAATTTACAAATTTTAACTGTTTTACAGTACTGCAAACATGCATCTACACATGTTATGTCTTCCAGGATACTTTTTTTCTTCTTCCAAATTACTTATAAAAATATGAAGTCATTTTATCTTCATAACAACAACACAAAATAGGTACTTATTGCTAGCCCCATTTTATAAGGAAAATGGGGCCGAAGGGATTAAGTAATTTACCCAAGATCATACTGAGCTTGATTTCAACAGTCTGAGCTTTTAACAACACAGCAAGCTCCTGGTAAGGAACTGTAGGATCAGCACTGGACTGCAAACCACAAGGTCAGCAGTTTAAACCCAGTGGCTGCTCCTCAGGAACCCTATATAGGGTCGGGATGAATCGGAACCCACTCAACGGCACTTTAACAAGAACAGCAAGCTTAGTAGCCAGGGAAGGAGTATACCCATCAAAAAGAAGTTTAAACAATGTGCCATATATTGCCAGCAACCACTTTATAAGTGCAACTCCAGGTACAACTTGAGACTGTCTACCTATTCCAGTGGCTGAAGAAAGGATTCTATTTTGGTCCACTTGGACCCAGAAAATTCTGACAGATCTGATCATTTTGTTTTGCCTTTCTGTAAAAGTGCACTTATAAATCCCATCTGGGCATACTCAGTCATGCAGCCTACAAATCGCCCCTGCAATTAGAAACTAGCGCCCAGAATAGGTACAAGAATATGTCCTAATTAGAATAGGATAACTGCTATATTTGGGTTAATGCACCAGACTGCAAGCTATTTGAACTGAAAGGCTGGTGGTTCACGCTCACCAGCTGCTCCTAGGAAACCCTATACAGGGTCACTATGGGTCAGAACCGACTCGATGGCACTTAACAACAACAACAACAACTTCTGTATTACACAGACCTCAAACTTTGCAGTCAAGCAAACACAATAAACATTTATCTTTTGCCCCCATAAATTAAAAAAAAATTTTTTTTTGATTCATCATTCAAACACTGAATGAGAACCTACTATGTCCCAGACATTGTGCAATGTGGCAGGGTGAACGGATTCATTATAAAAAGGGCATCTTTTCTAAGATATGAGAAACTAAATAAATCTCAGAAAGAAAAGGTGGCGAGACCCATGAAGTGTTATGGGGTTGCAGAAAGTAAGAGCTACAACTGAGAATTGGGAAATTACAAAACAACCCCTCTAAAGATAGCGTAGTGGTTACGAATCGGACTGCGAGCCTTAAGGTCAGCAGTTTGAAACTACCAGCTATTCCAAGGGAGAAAGATGAGGCTTTCTGCTCCCGTAAAGATTTACAGCCTCGGAAACCCTGTACAGGGTCGCTATGGGTGGGAATCGACTTGACAGCACTTAACTACAACAACAAAAGATATTCTATGGGTTCAAACATACCAATCACTCCTTGGAAGCTCTATATAGGTGTACTATGGTCAGAACCAATTCAATGTCACCTAACAACAACAACAAAATCCTATTATTTTGTCAAAAATGTGTTTTTCTATAGTCAAGTTTTTTTTTTTTTTTAATTTTTGCTTTTCACTGAATGCTATGGATTGAATGATGTTTCCCAAAAATATATATTGTAAGCCCTAATCGTTATACCTGTGAATACAAACCCATTTAGGAAGAGGGTTTTCTTTTTTATATAAATTAGACCATATCAGTGTAGGGTATGTCTTAAACCAATCACTTTATTTATACATATATATATTAGTAGAAAATATTCCAGTTTTCCTCTGGCCAGTTTCTGCCTTGCATAGGTTCTGGGTTCCTCTGGTTTCCTTATACCACAGTACGCCTATCGCTACACATTTATTGGCATTAATGAGTAGGAGAGACACAGTCCAGAATTTCCACTCTGACTCACAATTATCAAACACGTTGTTAATATGAAATGTACTCTTTGTTAGAATTGGAGTCATTCTACATTCCCATAGCCCTCCCCACCTCCCCAACCACCTCTTTGTTTTCTTCAGTGACTCCAAAGAGGCTATTTTTCCCTCTCAGTCTTTTCAGTCAAGTTTTGTAGACATTCATCAACTCTGTAGTTTTCCAAGTCGGGATGTCTGTCACTTAACCTTCATCCTCCTTGAATTTTCATCCTGATGTGTTTGGATTAAACCACAGACTGATAAATGAACAGTGCTTTGGCGACACAAAAGAGAAGTCATTAAGGAAACCTCTCCGAAGGTATGAATCAAAGCCAGGGATCTTGTTTTCCCCCCTAGTTCACGGATCGCCTGCAGTAATAAGTTTTTATTATTTTTATTTATTTCTCTTTTTTTCCCCTTCAGTTTCCAAATGGTTTTCATCCTCATTTCCTGTTCGTTTTTCTAAAAGAATAAAAGAATGTCCTGACGGCAGACAGCTCTGTGTTTATTGTACTAATGTGGCTAGCAAAAGCATTTTATCAATTTGAAATTTAATCCAGCAGCAGTAGGCGGGGAGACAAAAGTACATGAAGGTTAAGTAACAGGCCACCTGATGTGAGTAGTACGTTTCACTCATAAAGACTCAGGATAATGAGGGAAGTGATCCTTGTTTCCCTAAGGCAACCTTTTGCTAAATTGGGGCTTAGAACCAGGGACATCCCTTCTATTTATTTAACTGCCAACTCTCCAATTCTTTAAGCCAGCATTTACTTACAGAGTTTGGTTTCTTTTGGGTTTGGGGAGTTGCACACCCATCTCTGGTTTTCTTCCTCCCCACCAAAGCAGAAATTAAATAATAGCCAAAAAAATAAAACCTGTCGGTCTGCTCAAAGACATCAGTTGTATCAGATGTCACAAGAAGACATCAGAGTATATTTCCCTAAGCCAAATCAGCAAGGAGGGCAGTGTATTACAGTCACGCCCTTTATCTGTCTATTTCTTATAGAAATATCTTTACACTCAAAGCAATGCTTTATTCTTTGATCTATTTTAGTGATGTTCTAGAGTAAAACTCTCAAACTCTGTTAAAGTGAAACAAAGAGATTTGTTGAAAGCCTAAGAGACATTCAAATGGAAAGTCATTAGCTAATATAGTGTGAAGAACAAGGGGTTGCTGTTGCCCAGGACAGTTACAAAGCTGAAACCAGAAACTAGGTTACAATATTCTGATTGGAAGTTGTGAGACCCTGAGGCAGGACAACTCAAAGAGGGGACTTTACAGTGATTGGTTGGAAGCAGGAATGCTGGCCATTTGGATTGAAGTTGTACAGGGTGGTTGCTAATGTTGTTTCCAAGAAGCAGCTGGTAGATTTGAACTGTGTGGTTCGCAGTCCAGTGCTTATATCTTACACATTTCCTGTGGGAGGCTGAAAGAATTTCTGATTTTGTGTCAAGATTCTCCCTTAAAAATATAAAAAACTTTTCTTCTGTTATATACTCAAGTCAGCTTAAGGATTTGATGTCTGCAGGGAAAATCCTTTCTTTTTATTTTTGTTTAACTTTTTATTGTGATTTCAATTAAATTTTACAGAATAAATTGGTTTTCCATCCAACAGCTCATACATATATTGTTTTGTGACATTGATTGCAATCTCCACAATATAGCAGTAATCTTCCTACTTTCTTCCTGTATTTATTACTTCCACTTGTCCTTCTTTCCTGTCCCTTCCTGCCTTCTGAGTTTTTTGTTGTTGTTAAGTGCCATTGCAACCCTATAATGGATTTCCGAGGAGCAGCTGAACCACTGGCCTTGCAGTTAGCAGTCCATGTGTACCCTACAGCATCATACCAGGATCCCATCTGAACTTTGTTATTGTTGTTAAGTACTGTGGAGTCCATTCCACACCCTGTACAGGGTTTCCAAGGCTGCAAATCTTTATGGGACCAGAAAGCCTGATCTTTCTCCCACAGAATAGCTGGTAGTTTCTAACTGCCAGCCTTGAGATTAACAGCCTGATTCGTAACCACTACACTACCAGAGCTCCTGTTGTGCATGCTTCATTCTGTTATGGACAAATGCTGCCCTTTTGATTTCATACGATGATTGCTCTAAAGAGTGGCTACTTCCTTGATGTTATTGTTATAGACCTGAAGAACACACTCAACATTTCTAAAGCTGGGGGAACTGAAGAAAAAATTTGAGCCTCAACTTCATTATTAAAGGATTCTCTGGGAAAATTATTGAATGGTGCAGAAAGCATCAAGAGAAGATGGAAGGAATACACAGAGTCACACTGTACCAAAAGGAAATAGTTGATGTTCAAACGTTTCAAGAGGTAGTATATTATCAAGAGCCAATGATCCTGAAGGAGGAAGTCCAAGGCACACTGAAGGAATTGGCAAAGAACAAGGCACCAGGAATTAATGGAACAAAAATTGAAATCTTTCAAGAGAGTGAGGTGGCACAGGAGGCACTCACTCATCTATGCCAAGAAATTTGGAAGACAACCATCTTGCCAACTGATTGGAAGAGATCCATATTTGTGCCATTCCAAAGAGACGTGACCCAACAAAAAGAGGAAAGCATCGGACAATCTCTTTGATATCCCATGCAAGTAAAGTTTTACTAAAGGTAATACAGAAATGACTGCAAGCATACATCAACAGAGAACATCCAGAGGTTCAAGCCAGATTCAGAAGAGGACGTAGAACGAGGTAGATCATTGCTAATGTCCAATGGATCTTGGCTGAAAGCAGAGAATATTATAAAGATGTTTACCTGTGCTTTATTGACTACGCAAAGGCTTTTGATTGTATGGATCATGACAAGCTATGGACAACATTGTGGAGTATGAGCATAACAGAACATTTAATTGTGCTCATGAGGAACAAGTACATGGACCAAGAGGCTGTTGTTTGAACAGAACATGGGACAATAAATGTTTTTAAATTAAGAAAGGTGTGTGACAAGGTTGCATTCTTTCACCATACTTATTCAACCTGTATGCTGAGCAAATAATCCGAGAAGCTGAGTTATATGAAGAAAAACATGGCATCAGGATTGGAGGAAGACTCATTAACAACCTGCGATATGCAGATGATACAACCTGGCTTGCTGAAAGTGAAGAGGACTTAAAATACTTACTGATGAAGATCAAAGAGCACAGCCTTTGATATGGATTGCATTTCAATGTAAAGAAAACAAAAATCCTTACCACTGGACCAATAAACAGCATTCTTATCAACGGAGAAAAGATTGACGTCATCAATGACTTCATTCTTCTTGGATCTACTATCAACACTCACAGAAGCAGCAGTCAAGAAATCAAACGACGTATTGCATTAGTCAAATCTGTTGCACAAGACCTTTTTAACGTGTTGAAGAGTAAATGTCAGCTTAAGGACAATGGTGCACCCAAGCCATGGTGTTTTCAGTAACCTCGTATGCATGCAAAAGCTGGACAGTGAATAAGGAAGACCATAGAAAAATAGATGCTTTTGAGTTATGGTGTTGGAGGAGGATATTGAAAGTGACATGGACTGCCAAAAGAACAAACAGATCTGTGTTGGAAGAAGTGCAGCCAGAGTGGCATTGGAGACCAGGGTGGCCAAACTTCATCTCTCATACTTTGGACATACTGTCAGGAAGGACCAGATGCTGGGGAAGGATATCATGTTTGGTAAGGTGGAGGGTCAGAGAAAAAGAGGAAGAACCCCAGCAAGATGGATTGGCAAAGTGGCAACATCAATGGGCTCAAGTGTGGCAACAATAGTGAGGTTGGCCCAAGATCGGGCAGTGTTCCATTCTGTTGTGCATAGGTCACTTAATGGCACCTAACAAAAAACAACAACTGTTTGGCTGGAGTCCTGGTGTGGTGCTGTGTGTTAATGCACAGGTTGCAAAGCCATTTGAACTTTGCAAGGTTGGCAGTTCAAGCTTACCAGCCACTCCTCGGAAACCCTATACAGGGTCACTATGGGTCAGAACGGACTCAACAGCACTTAACAACAACAAACTGGCTGAAAACTGACCCATGGGGGTGAATTTAGTTCCAGGCCTGAAGGTTGTCTAAGGTTGTAGTCTCAGGGGCTCCATCCATCTCTATCAGACCAGTAAGCCCAGTCTTTTTTGTTGTTTTGAGTTCTGTTCCACTTTTTCTGTCACCTTGTCCAAAACCTCCTATTGCAATTCCCTTCAGAAGAGTCAACAGTGGTAGCTGGGAACCATCTAGTTCATCTTGTCTCAGGTAATGGGGGCTGGGGTTCACAAGGTCCATTGGTCCTTTGGACTAATTATTCCTTTTATGTTTGATTTTCTTCACTCTGCTTTGCTCTGGACTAGAAGAGACCAATAGCTGCACCTTAGAAAATTCCTTGTTATGTATTTAAATCTGCGGGCATCAGGACCTTACCTTAGCTCAAGAGGAAAACAATTTCTTATTCATGGGCTTTTAGTTATGTATTGTTGTTGTAGTTAAGTGTCATTGAGTAGGTTCCTACCCATAGCGACACTATATAGGATTTCTGAGGAGTGACTGGTTTGAATGCTGACTTTTCCTGCTTATCCTACAGTGAGGAGTAGTTGGTAGATCTGAACCACCAGCCTAATCTTACAGTACCATGAAATGACTAGGGTCACTGATTGCTAAAGAACTTGCTGCTGTAGGTTGGCTCCAAATCATAGCCACCGTATGCACAGCAGAACAAAACACTACCTGATCCTGCTCCACTGTTGTTACACTTCAGCCTGTTGCTGCTGCCAATGTGCCAACCATCTCATTGGGGGTTCTCCCTCTTTTTCTCTGTCCCTCCACTTTACCAAGCATGATGTCCTTCTCCAGGGACTGGTCCCTCTTGATAACATGTCAAAAGTATGAGAGACAAAGTCTTGCCATCCTGGCTTCTAATGAGCATTCCGGCTCTACTTCTTGCAACACAGATTTGTTTAAGAAATTAACATGAGTCAATATGGAGTCTGAACTCAGTCTCAGACCAGCTAATTTACTTTGATCAGCTACCTGAATTTTAGGACTCCTGGGTAATACAAAAGCAGGAAATTTTAACAAAATGAGGTCAGTTCTACTTCTAGACAAGCACCCTATATATGACAGGCACCTCTGTTCTTATTTGGGGTGATCCAAATGCCAGCTGCTTGGATTTGCTTGAGCTTTCAGGAGTCACCTTATTCTTAAAGATTTAAGTAGCATGGACTGAAATCTCCATAGTATATAAGATGGAAACTCTCCTCTCTTAAGAACCTGTGGGAATAAAGGGGTGGAATATGGTGAAGAGGTCAACATTTATCCTGCTGGGCCCTCAGTTTCCACATCTATTAAGTTCTCAGTCTCGTTGCACGTATCAGTTGCCCTTGAGATAATGCCAACTCAAGTTGACTCCATACTTGTCAGGGTAGATCTATATTCCATAGTGTTTTCAGTGGCTGTGATCTTTCAGAGTTAGATCACCAGGCTTTTCTTACAAGGCACATCTAGATGGACTCAAACCTCCCACCCTTTGGTTAATAGCCAAGTGCTTAACCATTTGCACTACCAGGGCCAACTGTTCCTACTGACCCTCATCAGGACCACAGTGATCAGCTAGTACTTGTCCCTAAAGTCTTGCTGACACAAGACTGTGTGCAACAAAATTTGTGAAATTTAGGGGCAACAGAAGATGATAATAAACCTACTTCCTGGAACTATTGAAAGAGTTAAATGCCATACTGGGAAATCTGCAACACAAGGGCTCAGAATTAGTAACAAGCTGCTGTAAATGAGCATTTGTCTTCAGCAATCTCCATGCCTAAGCTGGCTGAAGTGATGCCACATCAGTTCTCCTTTGTTATCTTCCATAAATATGGAAGACAAATGGGGAGAACTGATTTAACGAGGTCATTTATTCA
Organism: Chrysochloris asiatica; assembly: GCF_000296735.1. Classification (NCBI taxonomy): domain Eukaryota; kingdom Metazoa; phylum Chordata; class Mammalia; order Afrosoricida; family Chrysochloridae; genus Chrysochloris; species Chrysochloris asiatica. The sequence goes on along the minus strand of NW_006408532.1, from coordinate 26,160,243 downwards.
ACAAACATGGATTGATTTCTTTCTGCAATCTAGCTATTCCTACACTAGACCTATGGTTTTACACAAGTAATATTCAGTTGGTAAAAATAAGCCTTGTAACTAAAGAACAACCAGCAAAACAAACAAATCTTTGTTGGAAGAAGTACAGCCAGAATGTCCCTTAGAAGCCAGATGTCAAGACTTCATCTCTCATACTTCAGACATTATCAAGAGGGACCAATCCCTGGAGAAGGACATCATACTTGGTGACATGGAGGGTCAGGAAAAAAAAGAGGGAGACCTCAATGAGATGGACTGACACAGTGGCAGCAGCAATGGACTCCAATGTAACACCAATTGTAAAGATGGTGCAACACAAAGAGTGGACAGGGATGAGCAACTTGGACATTGGCTACCCAAAATGGGGGGTGAGGGGCTACAAAGGCAAGAAGTGACTGGCTTACAAGCTTTCAAGAGGGAACCTAGACCCAGAGGGCCTGGAGGAAGGTAGAATCTCCAGTGAGTAGTATTCAATCTGACTAGGCGGGGCTGATGCAATGAAATGCACATGGGTTTCTTGTGATACAATAGTGAATAATTGTTATCAGGACTGACTGTGAGGGTTGAAAATGTAAAGGTGGACGTTTTATAGCAAGGAGGGGAGTGATTGACTTTTCAGTCTAGGAGAGGAGTTCCCTAGGACCATCAAGGGAGAAGAGCAGAGAGCGGGACTCTACCCAGAGAAGCAGTGATGCCTGAAATGGAGCCAGAGATGATGACTTGGAGCTATGGAGCAGCTGGAGACTCTAGACCCAGAGAGGGAGAGTGACTGTGTGCTGAAGACTTGGGGGGCACGGGGGAAGGATTGCATGGAGGGGATTGTAACCATGGCAATGAGACGATATAAGATAGAATGAATGTAAAACTAATGTTCTCCCATGTATGTTGTTGTTGTTATGTTGTTAAGTGCCGTTGAGTCGGTTCCGACCCATAGCGACCCTGTACAGGGTTTCCAAGGGTGTAAATCCTTACGGGAGTAGAAAGCCTCATCTTTCTCCCGCGGAGCGGCTGGTAGTTTCGAACCGCTGACCTTAAGGTTCGCAGCCCGATTCGTAACCACTATCACATAATTAACAATAAATCATTAAAAAAAAAAGATGGTGCAAGACTGGGCAGTGTTTCATTCTGTTGTGCATAGGGTCGCTGTAAGTCAGAATTGACTTGATGGCACCTATCCACAACAACATCATAACCAAAGAATGTGTTATATGTGTACTAAGAAATAAATTGACTAATAAAACTAACATTGTGAAGACTATTCCCAATATTCTAAAGAGTTTCTCCTACCCTCAGGTGCAGGGTTTGTGACAACATGAATTCCACCTCATAGCTCAGAGCTCAAGTGGAAGATGACAAAAGTACACTGAAGACAAAAGACCCTGTGCCAAGAGACAGGCAAATGGGAAAGGTATAGAGGCATCACCACCACCAAGAGACTGGAAATCTCTGAAGCTCACTCCTGTCTTTAGAAGCACAGCATAGAATGAATGTTCCATGGTCAAAGGTTTTCATTCTCCCAGGAAGTTCTTAGCACTGGTCATATCCCTGTGCATTCATTCCCTATGGCTGTTGTAACAAAGTACCACAAGCTGGTTGATTCATAAGAATAGTAATTTATTGTCTTATGGTTCTGGAGATTTGGAGTTCAAGATCAGAGTGTCAGCCTTGTTGATTTCTTGTAAAGGCTCTGAGGAAGAATCTGTCCCAGGCTTCTCTCTTAACTTCTCATAACATGTCTCTCTCCTTGTCCCTGTGTATACATCTTCTCATCAAAAAATATCAAAAAGATAACTCGCGATAATCCAGTAGGAGTATCATGTTAACCTAACTGATAACATCGTCAAAGGCTTTATTTCCTAACAAGGTCAGATTCATAGGTATAGGGGTTCGAATTCAACATATCTTTTGGGGAGGGATAAAATTCAATCCCATAATACCATGCAGAGGACCCATAGTGACTGCTTTCCTGAGATGGTACATCCTAGATTTAAAAAAATATATCAGAAAAAATTCCCTCATGTCTAAACCCAAGAGAAATAAGAAACTCATCTGGTTGCTGATAAACACCTGTACACTTCTCCAGTGTCCGAGCTCCCTCCTGATACAAAAATATGTCAGGTGCTCTTACCAGGGCTTACCTTCAAACCCAGCGCATCCCTAGATGAGTCATATGCTTTAAATGAAGAAGGGGAAAGAGGCAAATGAAACCACAAATCTGTTAATGAGGATCATTCTTTATTACTGAAATAAATACTTGCTGGGGCAAAGATACATCAGATCATCTAAGTAACACAAAAATCTTGAGAGAAAGAAAAACAATGAGTTATTTCAAAGATCAAGTTGAGGATCTGAAGGATCTCAGTAACCCTTCTGCCAGGAAGGATTTAGACCAAAGATTCATGGTCCCAACCAAAGCTCTCATGAGGACTAAGATTTCACCTCCTCACAGAATCATGTATCTGGAACCATGCAGAACGTCAAGAAATGATATCAAAATATAGAATAACTCATACAATGGTCAGGAGAGTTGTATAGAAAACATCAAGGGATCGGATGAAGTACATGGTCATTGAAATTAGCAGAAACTGAATTCAAATCATAGCTCCATCACTTTCTGTGTGACTTTCAGCAGATTATATAATCTTTTAAGCTAGTAATACCTAGCTGTGTACTTTGTGAGACTTACTTGACATAATAGGCTAAGTACCTGGCCTAGAGTAAACATTCAAAATTATTTGAAAACTTCCTTTTGAACCCCCAAGACCCTAGCCCAACCAACATAACCTTGCAAATTCTAGATAGCTTGAACTGTTCTCTGACGTTTTTCTCGAGTGTATTCTTAAATTAGCAGAGATTTGATTAGCATAATGAGTAACCATATTTTTCATTACTCTCCTGCCTTACTCTTCTAAACCATTTTCAAATCACTTTCCAGTATTATTGTATGAGGGTGAGTCAAAAATAATCCACACTCTGGCTTATTTTAATTAAAATATATCTTAATCAAATTTTAGAGAAAACAAATACATCATTTTCGACATAATCTCCTTGCTTTTCAATACACTTTGCCCATCTGTCAACAAGTTTCATATTCCCTTATTTTAAAAATGTGTTAGGTTGACCTTCCAGCCACGAATGCAGCACTGTCTTACTTCTTCATCAGAGGTGAATCTTCTTCATTGAAGGACTGCTTTTAGGTGACCAAACAGGTGGCAGTCCAGTGGAGCAAGATCAGGACTATAGGGAGGATACTTTTACACCTCAAAACCAAGTTTTTACAGTGTACCAGCAGTGGACAGAGGTGCATGGACATACATTGTCGTGCAAGATAGCAATGCCCTTGGATACCAATTCTCTGCATTTAATCCCAAATTTAAGCTTCAGCATTTTAGTGAGCATCTCACTGTAATAAGCACTGTTGATTGTTAACCCTTTTTCCTGATAGTGTTCCAATACTGGCCATTGAGAATCCCAGAGAACTGTAAGCAACAATTTTCCAGCTGATGGTTGACTTTTGAACGTTTTCTTGGTTTTGGCAATTGATGTTTCCATTCTATATTCTGTCATTTACTTTCAGGTTTGTAGTGATGAACCCATGCCTCGTCACCAGTAATGATTTTTCAAAAGAAACTTTTACCTTCCTTGGAGTATCAGTCCAAATTTTGTTTGCAGATGTCCTAACACTTCTATTTATGCTCCTCAATGAGTTGTTTCTGTATACCGATCTTGCAGACTTTTACAAACCTAAGTTTGTCACGGATTAATTCATAGGAAGAGCCATGACTGACTCACAGAATCCACTATCACTAGTCTATTTGGCAGACTTATTTCACGTGCACGCTCAATGTTGTCATCAGCCGTGGACGTAGATGGGTATTTTAATGTAACAGAGTGTGGATAATTTCTGACTCAACTTTGTATTTCCTCCTCCTTCCCAACATTTTTTCTTAGGGATTCATTTGATCAAATTTTATTTCTCTAAAATTATCAAGGCAATACTTTAGAAGAGTCCCTGCCAGATCACTGAATGGAATCATTTGGCTACTGCCCAGCAGCAATTCTTACAAATGACTTTCTGGGCATCGCTCTGGACCAGGTGCAGTGTTGTTTCTTCTCTGTGGTCTAGGTGGGCAGCAACAATTTGTTACCCTGCCTGTGTGCAAACAGTTCAGGCTGACCTTGTTGTTATTGGCCAATTTTTCCCCTTTAGTTGCACTGAACCAAAGCACAATAGGCTTCTGTTCTTTGGGATTTGGGACTTTGGGCATCAGCTGCATGAAAGATCTACACACTTACCTGTTCTTCACCTCATGTTCATTGCCCTTCTCTCTATTCACATATTTGGAAAGCCAAGTTTATCTGATCTTCCTTCCTGCCTGCCTGCCTTTTTTTTATTTCCTTCTTCCCTACTTTTCTTTGTTCCTTTGCTCCTCCTTTCCAACAGAAAGGGCACAGATATATGATGTGACAATCAGGCTATGCGATTGTCAGTACAGGGAGCCACTTAGTATGCAAAATAGGTCTGAATCACTAGATAACAACCCAAGTCCCCATGTTCAATTCAACAAACAATTATTGAATGTGTCTTGTATGCCAGACCCCAATGTTTTGCACTGGGAATACAAAGTTCATTGAGATGTGGACCCTCTCCACACAGACTTTTACAGGCAAGTAGAAAAGTCAATAATGTCATGAACTATGTTGTTGTTGTCAGATGTCATCAAGTCAGTCCCTGACTCATGGTGACCCCATGCACAATAGAACAAAATACTTGTCAAACCTATGCCATCCCCATGATTGATCGCAGATCAGACACTTGTAACCATTGAATTTTCATTGGCTTATTTTTGAAAGTGGAAATCCAGTCCATCTTAGTATGGAAGCTTAGCTGAAGCCTTTTCAACAAGGCACCACTGACAGATGAGTGGTGGCTGGACACAAAGAGCTTTGGCTTGGAATTGAACAGAGGGTCACTCCCAGGGCAGGTGAGAGTTCTAACACTAAGCCACCAGTGCTTCATATCAGTTGCCTCTGAGTTAAATCTGATTCATGGCAACTCCATGTTTCCGACTAGAAGTGCACTCCACTCCACAGCATTTTCAATGGCTGCTTTTTCAGAAGCAGATTGCCAGCACTTTCTTCCATAAAAACTATGCTGTTGTTGTTGAGTGCTGTTGAGTCCGTTCCGACCCATGTTGTGTTGTTGTTCAGTGCCAATGAGTTGGTTCCAATACATAGCAACCCTGTATAGGGTTTCTGAGGAGCAGTCGGTGAGCTTGAACCTCTGACCTTGCAGTTCAAACCGACTTTGAAATCCAGCACATTAACCCTCAGCACCACACCAGGACTCCTTCCAACCCATAGCTACCCTGTATAGGGTTTCTAAGGAGTGGCTGGTGAGTTTGAACCACCGACCTTGCAGATCAAACCAACTTTGCAGTCCAGTGCATTAACCCACACCAGGACTTCAAGAAAACTATTGTTGTTGTTGTTGTTTGGTGCCATCGAGTCAGTACCAACTCATAGTGACCCTATGAACAACAAAACGAAATACTGCCCAATCATGGGCCAACCTCACTATTGTTGCCACACTTGAGCCCATTGATGCTGCCACTTTGCCAATCCATCTCACTGGGAGTCTTCCTCTTTTTCTCTGACCCTCCACCTTATCAAACATGATATCCTTCTCCAGCGACTGGTCCCTCCTGATAATATGTCTAAAGTATGAGAGATGAAGTTTGGTCATCCTGGCCTCCAAAAAGCACTCTGGCTGCACTTCTTCTAACACAGATCTGTTTGTTCTTTTGGCAGACCACTGCACTCTCAAAACTATAGGTGCATTCAAAGTTCCAACTTTTTAGTTTGCAGCCACATGTGACAAAACTATTATTATATTACAATCACATAATGTTATATTATATCTATAATATTCTGTGATTCAGGATAGAACAAAAATGTGGATTAACTGCTTTGGGGGTGGTTAATTTTGTTGAGGAAGGTCCTCTGGAAAAGCTATCCTTATTTCAGGATGTTATCATGTCGGGGAGAGCAGATACAGAAACTTCCTAAATCTCTCCCAGACTTCTTTTCTCAAATCATCTAATAATCCTCCATGAGCCACAAAAATCATCTTTGTAAAGCAGTGTATGCCATAACCCTCCTCAAAGCACTTGAGGGTACCCTATCTACTTTTAGGAAAAAATCCAGAATCATTGGTCTGCTCCTCCTTCCGGCACTCCACAAGCCACTCTATTCTCCAGAACAATTGCTAAGCCATCTCATGCTGCCTTACATCTCTATGGGTTTCCACATTCCTTTAGCTAGAAGATTCTACCACATCGCCAATCTTTACCCCTTTACAGCCTGATGAAATACATCAAGATTTCAATTTGCTGCCTCAGTCATCAGCTTCTCTGGGAAACCTTCCTTAACAAGCTCCCTTCCTACTCCTTACCCAGGAAATGAATTGCTTCAGACAGACAATGTTGGTTGGCTAGTGGAACTCCCATTCCTAACTCCAACTACAGGCATGCCTCAGACATATTGTGGGTTTGGTTCCAGACCACCACAATAAAGCAAGTCACGTGATTTTTTTGGTTTCCCAGTACATATAAACATATTTAGAAGAGACTTCTGGCAAGGCAAACGGACTACACAGACACACAGACTCTCTAGCACAAAGATATGAGAAACCAAATAAAACAGACGCAAATGAAAATCCTTGAACCCTGAACTTCAGAGGAAAGTTTAGAGAAGGGGATTGAGCGCTTGTTGGGAGAAGAAGCTAAGGGGGGATGATGGTGAGGGAGGGAGACTGGTGAATGGCAGGTCAGGCACAGAGCAACCATCTTGAACAAAAGGTAGCCCGGCAAAGCAGATTCATGCAAGTGACAGGAAAGGTGCTACTCCTTTCTCCCCCTGCTCCCCTAGTGACCAGCTCTTACCCTCATCCACCCCCAGTGCAGACCCTGTTCTCTCTTTCGGTTGGGCACCACGCCATTGTAAGACAGGGGCCTTCTGTGTCACTTCGGTGTCTAGATGCAGGCTGTCTCAGCTCCAGACCTACAGAACCAGCAAAGTCTATCAGAAACTCTAATAACGAGCCACCCACCCACTAGCTGCTATATGGTCAGAACAGACACTGAAACCAACTCCCATCAAGGGCCTCCACAAACTAATTCCAGATTGTATGCCCGAACATAGATAACATCTAGTCTCTAGCAACTCCATCTAGGGCCTGGAACTCTGCTGTCATATCCCTCCTGTACCCACTTGGTGAGAAACTTGGCTGGCAGGATCCCCCCAGAGTTTTCTCTTCTCTGGGTCCAACAGTTGTTTTTGTTGTTGTTATGTGTCGTGAAGTCGGTTCCGACTCATAGCGACCCTGTACAGGGTTTCCAAGGCTGTAAATCTTTACGGGAGCAGAAAGCATCATCTTTCTCCAGCGGAACAGCTGGTAGTTTCGAACTGCTGACCTTGAGATTAGCAGCCCGATTCATAACCACTATACTACCAGAGCTCCTTGGGTCCAACAGTTACACAGTTTTATTTTTTATTTTGGTTCCTTTCTGTCAGGGTTTTGTTGTTTTGGTTTATTTCTTCTTTCTTCTCCTTCTTTTCTTTGTTTCCTTGAATTTCATCCTTTCTATCTCCGCTTTTGTTTTTCCTTATTTTAGTTCTCATTTCCCCCTTCTTCTCTTTAATCTTCTTTTGATCTTCTATACTGCTCTCTGCTCTCGTTCTCTTTTCATCTTCCCTCTCCCTTGTTCTTAAGTGCTTTTGCTTTTGTTTTTATTTCTTCCTTTTATTTTCTCATTTTTCTCTTCTATAGCTCCATTTTTCTGTTCTTTTTTTCTCTTTTTAGTTATTATATTCTTTTTTTTTTCTGGTTGTTGCCTGTTTTACTTTTTTTTCTCCTTCATTATTTTCTCTTTTCATTGTTAGCTGATTTTTTGTTTGTTCTGTTTTGTTTTCTTGTGTGTATGTCTATCGGTGGTTTTCTCCTCTTTATCACCCAACAGGGGATAGAAACTGTGTCCATATGGTCCAGCCACAACCATGCACGCTGCATCTCTACCCACTGAGCAGGAGCCAATACCAGCTCATATACTACCTGATCACTGATAAACAGCAGCCAACACCAGCCAATACTACCCTAACCTAAAGCTAACCTTTACCAACCCAGAAAGAGATTATTACCTGACAAAAGTTTCTAGGTGCAGCCTATTGGCATCAGTCCCATAGAAAGGGAGCCAAGGAAATTGCCCAACAGTGACCTCACCCTTGCTCATCTCATTCCCCTACCTTCCATATCCATCCACTTAATATTGAAGTAACCAAGATCAAGGGAACCCATTGATAGCTACATCTATCAACCTCCTGGTATACACTGCAAGGCTTAAAAGGGAAAAGAATGAGTCTAGAAAAACGAAGTCAATTTCTTCATTTTCCTTACAGCTGAGGGAAGAGAATTGGCATTTGAAAGTTTGGGCTATGATGGTGGAAATCTGAAGTTTTTGTTTTCCTGGTGAACAAGCTAGTCATCACTGGCATATCCTCTCCTCAGTGTGAAAGTGGATGTGATCCCTGTAACCATGGATGAAAGAGAGTCCAAGAAAGTCAGGTACCTGCACCAATCCTGATGATGTTGCAGTGTTCGGCGTTCACAGCAGATCCCTACTTTCAGACTTCTTGTTATGTGAAAAATATAAACCCATATTTACTGAAACCATTGTTCTCAGTGATTTTTATTGCTTGTATATGAAAACATTCATAACTGATATGGGCTCCTTTTGTTTGTTTTAGCAATTCCTATTGGAATTACCTAAGTAGGTGTCTGTCTTTCCCCTAAAATGAGTCCATGGGTCAGGGCTGACACAGGTAGGCTCCTTATAACTGTGAAATGAGTAAATGAATCGATACACCAAGAGGGATTAGAAACCATCTTTGTGCTTCTTGCAAGCTTTGGTTCTTTCCTTAACCTAATTTTACCCTGAGGAATTTGTTCTTAAAGTGCCTTGTTCACTGTGTTGTTTTCCCTCTTACTTTGCCCTATATGTCTATAGTATATCAAACAGACTTAAACAGCACAAATTGTTTGCATTCTGTTTAATACCCATTTTTTAAAAATGACGCTCACGCTAAGAGAGATGGGCTGATTAATGTACTCAAAATATCTAGCACTCCACAGCCAATTCCCTTATCCTTGTTCTATTCATAATGTATAACCCTTCTTTCTTCAAATGTGCATAAAAGGATCCATTCCCCACCAGCATTATTTGTAACTGTAAAGCTTGAGGTGGTACTAGATGTCAAAAATGAAAAATTGCTAAATTCAAAATTGCTTCTCCCTTTGTTTTAAAGGTGACCTGCAAGTAGTTTTTATTTTTTTAAATGAACTAATTGTAGGATTATATGCTGAATGCCCCAAATGCAGAGAGTGAGAGTAGAACACTCAGCACATACCTGCTACAAAATACCTGGTATTGTTTCCGAGACTCTGCAACCCCTAGACTGCTGACACCCTCATTCCCCACAGCCTTAGTGAGGAGTCTGACTCCCCATAGCTCTGCATGGGAACTGAGATAAGACAGAAGGAATTGGAAGGCATCTGTTTGGCCACTTGCTAAGTGATCTTGGGCAAGCTGTCTTATCAACCAGACAAGAGCAAGCGAGCCAGCCTCTTTATCCCCTCCCATGGAACAACCGATGGTAACACCTGCTTTCTTTAAAAAGAGGCTGTCAAGAGTTGCAAGCTATTTTCAAGACTTATTAAACCCACATGGGTACTGTGTAATCTGAAAAATAAGTAGGGAACCTGTCCATAGTTCCCAATTCACTGTCCTGCTCCCTCTGATCCCCAGCATGGCCTCTAGACTGGGATTTGGAAATCCTTCTTGTTCTGGTATTGTTGTAGGTTGCTCACCAGTCAGCATGGTGAACTCATGCACAAACAGAAGCTGTCCCATCCTGCTTTAGCTCCATGATCTGATCTTTGCAAACCAGACCTTTGTGATCCATTGGTATTCATTTGGCTGGTCTTGTTTCCACTGACTGACTTTTAACCAGGTCTCTCTTTCTAGTCCGTCTTAGTATAGAAACTCTGTTGAGACCTACTCAGTATCATAGCAACATGTTAGCTTCCACTGACAGATGGGTGATGACTGCTCATGTGCACTGACCAGGAATTGAACCTGGATTTCTTGCACAAAAGGTGAAAATCTGACCATTGGACCATCTGTCTTGGTCTGGAGTAAAGACACCCACCCCAGAATAACTCAGACACTTCAGGTATCACTTTTTTTCTGATCATCTATGACTTTACCCCAGAACAAAATTATACCAAAAAGGCACTAGAAATGAAGTGATATAGTTTAAGGGAAATCACAGAAATGTTCTTATGATAGAAAATAGTATCCTGAAAAGAACTAAAATGCCACCTTTCATAAGAATGTTTTTCTTGTTTATCCAATTACTTGTCATCTGTTAAAAAGTACATAACCTTTATTATTGTTAAGTGTCATCTAGTCTATTACAACTCACAACAAGCCTGTAAAAATTTCTAAGGAGTGTTGATGTTTTTAGGCCACAGACATTGAAATTAGCAGTTCAGTGTTTATCCTACAGTGCCACACCAGGACCTCATACCCACTGTTGTTGTTGTTAAGTTCTGTCAAGTCAGTTCCAATGCATAGTGACCCCATATAGGGTCTCTGAGGAGTGGCTGGTGGGTTTAAACTGTCAATCTTGGAGTTCAAACAGACCTTGAGGTCCAGTGCTTATCCTAGAGCACCACATCAGGACACCTTCCATACTCTTGTCATTAAGTGCTGTAGGGTCAATTCCAACTCATAGCACCCCAGTATAGTGTGTCTGAGGAGCAAATGGTAAACTTGACCCACCAACCTTGAGGTTCAAACCAATCTTGCAGCCTAGCACATTAACCCACAGCACCATACCAGGAGTATTATTAGGTGCCATCAAGTCAGTTCCAACTCATAGAGACCCTACATACAATACAAAGAAACATATATTTACAATTGTTGTCACACGGTGGTGGTACTGTGTGTTTCTGTGATGCTGGAAGCTACGTCATCTGTATTTCAAATAACAGCAGGGTCACCCATGATGGTCAGGTTTCAGTAGAACTTTCAGATTAAGACAGACTAAGAAAACGGAACAGATGGGCTTCTTCTGAAAACTGAACCACTGAAGACCTTATGAATAGAAGATAACACATTAAGTCATTCATTAACTGTATTATACCACTGAGAGATTGAATGATTCAGATTCCATCTCAGTGAGACAGATTTATCAGCAGCAATGGAGCACCAAGCAAGAAAAATTTGCTAAAAAGGCAAAAGAAGCCAGAAAACCAGAGCAAGTTGCATTGCAAACAGGAAAGCACCAAAGTGGATTTGCAGCACTAATTATTGATCCATCCATTTGTCCATCAACTAGTCATTAAGTCTGTACTCAGTCTAGAGACTGTATGGGGTGGGGGGATGATGCACTTTGAAACCATTTGCCATCAAGCTCATTCAGACACCTCATAATGACCCCATGCATGTCATAGTAGAACTGTGCTCCATACAGTGTTCAATGACTGAGTTTTCAGAAGTAGTCACTAGACCTTTCTTCCAGGATGCCTCCAGATGGACTCTAATAGCCAGCCTTTCAGTTAGCAGCCCAACACTTGTGCAACTCATCAACTCCAATGCACTGCTTCTGAGAAGATGAAGGACATTCAACACTCATTGGCCTACTTCATGATTCTCCTCAAGCCAGCTAGTTCTATCAGACATCCCTGGGAGGAGCAAAGCCCTGGTTTCCACTTCCAGGTATCCACTACCACATGGGAGATCTAGGTTTGATTCTTTCACAGACACCAGCTGCCTGGCATTGGGGGCTTGCATGTTGTGCTAATGATGAACAGGCTTTCAGACTAAGATGGACAAGAATGAAAGTCCTGGTGATTTGGGGAAGCCGATGGATGAGAACAATCTGATGTGCAACCAATCTTGGGAATAGCATATGATCAGGTAGCATTCAGTGACCTTGCACATGGAATTTCCATGACTCCGGGGCCATCTGACAACAATAACAACAAATTGTTATTAGTGCCATGAAGGGGAGTGAACAGACCCAACCAACATGCAGAAGCACAAATAAATAACCCATCAAGAAGGCACGCTCACTGGATCCTGCATCAGCCCCATCTATGTCATCTGCATTCTCTGCAAGTACCTGAGACTTCAGACAGAACCAGGGGGACTGAAGTCCTTCCCTCACAGCCTCTCTTTCATGGCTCCATAGGCCCAGGGTGTTTTCAGACTCCACTGTATTCAAGAGTCAAATTTCCCAATGGGAAAGGTTATTTCTCTTTTTGTTTTTGTTTTTGTTTGGCTTTGTTTCATTGTTGTTGCTCTTGTTATTTTTCCTGTTCAAGTAACAGAAAGATGTCAGAAAACAAAAACCCAGCTTGGCCCTCTAGGGAAGCTTCTCAGTCTTGGCAAGTACACCCAGGGAATCCAGCCACTTGGGGAGGTTAACGCATCAGCAAGTTGTGCCTCTGGATTTGAAAATGCCAAGCTGGTACTTTCAGGTCAAATAGAAATGCCACGCTGAACTCTGTGCCTTGGGAGCATAAGACAGAGTACGTTACTTTGGAGGCCTTACTTCATCAGAATCCACCTGCAAAATGAACTACAAGAGCAAGTCATCTACAATCAGGTAATTCCTATCATAAACCTAATGAGAAAATAACTCAGAAACCACCAATGGCTTTTACCCAAAGAGATGAATAATGTGGAGAATCCTTGGCTGCGAGAAGAACAGAAGAAATTAATTGCCGAAGCCTTCACAGCATGATGAAAGCCAAGAATTATCCCCTGGATCTGCACTTATAATTTACAACAGCTGCCTCCTTCAGACAGGCCAAAGTGACTCGCGGGTAGCACACAAAACACAGCTGATTGCAGCGATGAATCTGGAGCCGGGTCAGCATGTAGTCACCACAGGGAGGATGCTTTGCCTCAGGCACATCTGCAACACCCGCCTGGAGCCGCCAGTGGAACCACACAGCTCTCAGGGGCTGGAAGCTCATCTTGCAGCACATCACCGCCCCCACTCTCCAGACTATTGTCATCAAAACTTTTTTAAAATTCCACTGGGAGATTGCTGAAGCACAATCTACAATATTAATGTTTATCAGCTACTGGAAACTGATGGGAGGAACATCTTATACCTTCTTATGAACTCTGCTGGGTGGCATAGAAAAGACAGACTATAATAATGCCTTAGAGGATTCTCTGGGGGCCAATGGCTTAAAGTCATGGCATTAAAAATATTCAGGCAAAATCATAGTTTAGACTCCAGTTCTTCCCACCAAAATGGCGATGTCATGGATGCTATGTGTATCAGAGTAGAATTGTGTTCCATTAGGTTTTCATTGGCTGGTTTGGGGGAAGTAGATTGCCAAAGCTATCTTCCATGGGCCTCTGGATGAACACAAACTACCAACCTTTTGGTTAGCAGCCCAGCACACCAGGGATCAAATGACAACTAACTATCTCCCCCATCCTTGTGCTTTGGATGAGATCAGCCCCTGTGGCTCATAGAAAAATTTACAAAAGAAAGAGAGGCTAGAATTCCTGTTTAAAAATAAAGGTGTCCCAGTAATAAAAGAAAAAAAATGTATATTAGCACCCTCAAATTTATACAAAAGTCCTTCTTTCCTACTTCCTAAAAGAGGACATAATATTAAAGTTAGCAACCCATGACATGACAAAAATTTTGAGCAGCTGAATTTCAAAGAAAGAAAAAAAAAAAAAGGAAAAAAAAAACTGCACTTTCCATTGGAAAGATGCAAGTCAAAACAACGAGATATCATCTCATCCCAGCACTAATAGCAAAGTTCAATAAGACAGTAAACAACAAAGGATAGCAAGGATGTGGAGATACAGACTCTTAGAATCTGCTCATGGAACCATAAAATGGTGCAACCATTTTGGAAAATGTTATGGTATTTCCTTAAAAAGTTGAAATCAGAAATATCACTTGATCCAGGAAGCTCACTACTAGGTATACAAAGGCAAGTCAAAAAAACATTGCTATAAAATCATAGAAAATTTTAATTAAAACAAAAATATCAAAATATGGAGCTGTTGTTGTATGATATATCCTCAAGGTGTATATACTTCTGAAGATGGTATTTCCATTTTTCTAACCCTTCCCTGAAGAATTCTGTACTCATCAAATCATGCCATGTCAAATGGCAGTCTTTGGCATCCCTGAGGGACTCAAGCCTTGTTCCTTTTCAATGTTCTTTGAGTTTGGGAAACAAAAGGAACTATATTAGGGTGTAGGGTGGATGGGGCGAAGGAAGAAAGATAAGCCTTTCTGCTCCCACAAAGATTTTCAAAGTCTCAGAAACCCTATACAGGGTCACTATGAGTTGGAACTGGCTAGATGGAATTTAACAATAAGGATGTATGGGATAAATTTTCCCAATCCAATTCTCAAAGGACAGCCCTTGCTACAGTAGAAAGAGCAGTTACATTGTTGTGATGGGGGAAAAAAAAAAAGACTCTTCATCATGAATTACTTGGGCCCTTTCTCACTAACATAGTTCTCAATTTTCTGTAAACCTCTTCATAATAAGCTCCTGTGATCATCCTGTGTCTTCTAAGAAAATCTATTACAATTACCTTATTAGAATACCAAAATAACAGTCACCTTAACCTTCTGAACTGACCTCTTAGCCTTGAATTGAACTGGACCAGCAGATTCCCTTAGAAGTCATTGTTTTGATCAGATGTTTTTTGTGGAAGGCAAGTATATTACTGAGATAACTTATCTACAGTCATCCACTGATTGCAGAAATGTATTTGACCATGTCTTGCTTGGAATAAATCTATGCATGAAAGACCGGAACCCTAGTAGCACATTATCACTGACCCGAGTAGCACATTATCACTGAACCCGAGTAGCACATTAACACTAAAGAAAAGGAAGACATGGTGAATTGCACAAGAATTATAGAAAACAAAGATTAATACACAATCCTGTATTATCAATAATAACAAAGCAGATACATAGACAGACAGGCAAGATGAACAGGTATGGGTAGGCAAGCAGTACTATACCACAATTATGTATTGGTTTGGAAGACAATATTTCTACACATGTATTTGTATGTATATGGAGACATAGAATAAGCACTGGACCGTTAACTGTAAAGTCGGTGGTTCAAACCCACTAGTAGCTCCTTGGAAACCATATTTAGGGTCTCTATGAGTTGAAACCAATTCAATGGCACTTAACATGTATAAAGGTCACAAATCTCATGTAAATATATCCTTGTATATAGTAAAGCAAACAGGGAGCAAAGTTATGAAAACTTGTTGTTGTAAAGTGCCATTGAGTTGGTTCTGACTCATAGTGACCTTGTTTAGCCTTTCCAAGGAGCAGCTGGTGAACTTGAACCAAAAACTTCTTAGCCATAACCAAATACAATGAAGAAATGAGTCTCTGGGCCTGGGAACTCAGGACCATAGTCATAAGTACATCAAGTTCGGTTGGCATAACATAGTTCACAAAGACCATGTTGTACATCCTACTTTGGTGAGTAGCAATTATAGTCTTAAAACCTTGTGAGTGGCTGCCTAAGGCACAACTACTGGTGACTACCCATCAAGAGTGAAAAAAAATGAAAGAAACATGGAAGCAATTAGTGCAAAGTTCATAAATCGCAGCTACCATGATCCTGAGACCAGAAGAACTAGATGGTGTCCAGCTACCACAACTGATTGATCTGAAAGGGATCACAAGAGGAGACTCTGAATAGAGTGGAAGGAAAAATGTGGGGAAAAAATTCAAAGTCATTTAAAAAAACAACAACTAGGTTTACTGTTTTAATAGAAACTGGTGGAATCAGTGAGATTATGGCCCTTCAATGTTGCCTTTCAAGCCTGGAACTGAACTAAGCCAGATGGCTAAACTTACAGCCAAACTATAGACAGGCCTACAAGGGAGACAATAACACCAGTGAGTTACACACTCCTTAGAACAATCAACCATATGACATCATAAGGACAGCATTTGCCCAGGGATACTCTGGTAGCGTAGTGGTTACGAATCAGATTGCTAACCTGAGGGACAGCAGTTCGAAACTACCAGCTGTTCCACGGGAGAAAGATGAAGCTTTCTGCTCCCGTAAAGATTTACAGCCTTGGAAACCCTGTACAGAGTCACCATGAGTCAGAACCAACTCCACGGTACGTAACAACAACAAGGCTCAGAAGGGGTAAGAAAGAAGGACAAATAGAAACAGACAGAGGAAGTGGAAAGGGTGCTGTTAAGATTGTGGGGATTGTAATCAATGTCACAAATCAAACTATGTAGGAGTTGTTGGATGGAAAACCAATTTGCTTTGTAAACTTTCATCCACATCACAATAAAAAGCTTTTGGTTTTGGCTTTTTTAAAGATTACCTCCTCTTTCAGAACTCCTTCTCACCTGTCTCTTTCATAGGCTCCTTTCCTCTAATTTCCCCTGGGCTTACAGCTTACCTTCTCCTCTCTCACATGTCATCAGTGAACTTCTGCTAAAATATTAATGACTAATCTAAGTAAGGAGCTCTGGTAGCGTAGTGGTTACGAATCGGGCTGCGAACCTTAAGGTCAGCAGTTCGAAACTACCAGCTGCTCCGCGGGAGAAAGAT
>NW_006408532.1:26128236-26141271 GCF_000296735.1 Chrysochloris asiatica | reverse complement strand
CAAGCCATGGTATTTTCAATAACCTCATATGCATGCAAAAGCTGGACAGTGAATAAGGAAGACCATAGAAGAATTGATGCCTTTGAGTTATGGTGATGGAGGATAATATTGAAAGTGCCATGGGCTGCCAAAAGAACCAATAGATCCATTTTGGAAGAAGTGCAGCCATAGTGTTCCTTGGAGGCTCTCATACTTCAGACATATTGTCAAGAGGGACCAGTCACTGGAGAAGGATATCATGTTTAGTAAGGTGGAGGGTCAGAGAAAAAGAGGAAGACCCCCAATGAGATGGACTGGCCAAATGGCAGCATCGATGAACTCAAGCGTGGCAATAGTTGTGAGCTTGGCCCAGGATCGGGCAGTGTTTCATTCTGCTGTGCATGAAAGGTCACTATGGGTCGGTACTGACTCAATGATGCCTAACAACAGCAGTGGTTACTAATCAGGCTGCTAATCCCCTGATCAGCAGTTCGAAACTACCAATAGTCCCACGGGACAAAGATGAGGCTTTCTGTTCCCATAAAGATTAACAGCCTCAGAAACTCTATACCGGGTTGCTATGAGTCTGAAGTGACTCCACGATATATTAACAACAACCACCACCAATCTAGGTATCAACTGATGGTAATGACTTTAGGTGAACACTCCTTGGCATACTAGCATTTTTTAAAATGTTTCTTTGAAAGAAAATTGAGTATTGTTGTCACCACCTCTGGGATGGGTGGGAGGGTATCTTATAAACAGTCGTCACTGTTTGTTATGGATTAAATTTTTTTCCCAAAAAGTTTATGTTGAAGTAACTATATATGTGACCTTTATTGGAAATAGAGTTCCTCAGGATGTCAACAGTTAACATGAGGTCATACTAATATAAGATGAGTCCTAATCCAACCTGAGAGGAATCCTATAAAAGAGAAGAAGAGACAAAGACACAAGAGAAGGTAGCTTTGCGAAACTGCATCTACAAGGAATGTGTGGATCTACCAGAAGCTGGAATAACAAGGAAGGCTCTTTCCTGAGAGAGTATGGCCCTCCCAACCTCCTAAATTTGGACCCCTAACCTCTAGAGCTGAGAGCTAATAAATTTCTGTTCTTATAAGCTACAGGTTTTGTGGTGTTTTGCTACCACTGCCTTAGGAAATTAATGCACTCCTCTTCTTTAATCCTCCCCTCCCTTATAAGGAATATTCTACCTCTGTGTAGTAAATGAATCTGGCCTTAATGATACTTCCAGCAGGGCTTCAGATAGTTTTTTTTCTTAGTTCAGTCATAACAACGAAAGGAAACTGGAACAGGTCCAAAGTTGTATAATGTGGGTGAACTGGAATAATACCCAGAATAGGAAAAATTACAAGTTCACACCCTGCAAGAAACCTAAACTCCCTCCTAGAAAACAAGGTCAGGGTTTTGTTGCATAACAATCAAATCTCTTGATAGGCAGAGTCAGAACCAATGGTGCCCAGCTCAAAGATGGAGGCCAACTGTGTGCCTTTGCAGTCCTGGCAATAATCCAGTTCTCCAATCAGACTCCTGGTTCACTATCTCTTCCTAAACTTTCATTCCAGTACTTCAACCCATCATGCTTCCCATTCAGGCCATCGTTCTTCTTCACTTGAATTTAGAAAGTTAGAATCTGTTCCAAATTTAATTCATCATCCATGACTTAGTTTATACAAACATGTTTGAACTCCTGGCTTTCAACACTGTGCCAGTTAAGTATAAAATATTTGGAATCATGATTTTCAGTTAGCTGTCATGATATCTTCTGGTTGCAAATTTTTCAGATGTATGAAATTCAAGTCTCCAGCCAATACATTAGAAATTTCCAGCAAATCAAAAAGCTTACGTGAAGAATTCCAAATCAGTGTCTATTACCAGGAATCTTAATCCTTACTCTGTGGAGTTTGCTGCAATTCTTGAAGGGGAGCAGTACTGGCAATAGAACCCTTTCTCCCACACCTTCCAAGCCCTTCAACTAAGGAGACAGTGAGATTTCAGATCAGTTAGGAATAGTTCTTCATCTTGAAATACTACCTGGATTTTTTTAAATTTAATGTTTATTATTTTCCTTAGGTGGTTGCACGCAGTTCTCAATCACCCACCTAATATACCAAGGGGGCAGGGTCTGATTTGTCTTTCATAATAGTAGAATTTCACTAAATGCTTGCTGAATGAATACATAAATGAATAACTAAATGCAAGTTTAAACGATTGGTTGTTGCTTATGGTATTAATGAAAAAGAAAAGATACTCACCAATTTAAAATTAATCTTCAAACTATGTCAATTACAGCATAGAACGATTGCAGGAATGACTCCCTGTAGTAAGAACACTTGAGCTTGGTCAGGTTATAGCCATCAAGCACTAATAACTAATTAGATAATTTGAGAATTAATTGTTCTTGTCCAAATGTTTCCAGTCATAGTTACAAATTTCCACATAATGTATATATTTTTTTAACTTTTATTTTGAATTGAGTGAAGGTTTACATAGATGACCATTCATTTTATATTCAACAAATCATATACATTGTTTCATCCTAATGATTGAAATCCCTTCCATGCAACAACAGTTATCCTTCTTCCTCCCTGTGACTCCTATCTCCATTCCACCCAACTTCCCACTGTTTCTCAACTTTGTCCTTTGGTAAATAATGTGTCTTTGATATTGAAAGATTGACAACTCCGTGGTGAGCACACCTTACAAGTATTATTGCCCTGCCTTTATAAGGACACTATGTAAGGACCATCATGTTTACAAATCATGCTGCAAACCACAAGGTCAGCAGTTCAAAACTATCAGCTGTTCTGCGGGAGAAAGATGAGGCTTTCTGCTCCCGTAAAGATTTACAGCCTCGGAAACCCTGTACAGGGTCGCTATGAGTCAAAACCAACTCCACGGCACATAACCACCACCACCATATACCCATGTACTGCTTGGCTGAAAATAGGGCCATGAGGGTGTGTTCTGTTCCAGACCTCAAGTGCAATTGAGGGCCATAGTCTGTTTCCTCCAGTCGCTTTCTGACCAGTGAGCCTTAAAAAAAAAAACTTTTTTTGAAATTTTTGAGTTCTGTTCGAAAGAAGTACAAAGTAGGATGGAGAATTTTCTCTCACTCTACTCAGGATCTTCTAATGTGATCCCGTTCCAAGCAATGGTGGAGGTAGCCAGGTACCATCTAGCTCTTCTTGTCTGAGAGTCATGGTGGCTGATGCTCATCTGCTCAATTGGTCCATTGGACTAGTTTGATTCCAAGCACTTTCCATTTTCATCACTCTTCTTTCTTCCACACATGGAGAGATCAATAGTTACACTTTTAACCTCCCAGTCGATACTCACCAAAGTAGGTTGGAGAACATTGTCTTGTGGACTGTGTTATGCCAATTTACTATGGTGTCCCTTGAGAAGATGGTCCTGAGCGCCCAGCCCAGAAACTCATTGCCTTAAGATGTTTGATTATACCTAAGAAGTTTTCATCATTTTGTTCACCGTATGCTCCACCATAATCATAGGTGTGCTTGCAGCACAGGTTAATGTTGTTGTTGTTGTTGTTGTTGTTATTGTTGTTAGGTGCCATCAAGTCAGTACCGACTCATAGTGACCTTATGCACAACAGAACGAAATACTGCCCGATCCTGAGCCAACCTCACTACTGTTGCCATGCTTGAGTCCATCAATGCTGCCACTTGGCTAATCCATCTCTTTGGGGGTCTTCCTCTTTTTCTCTGACCCTCTACCTTACCAAACATGATATCCTTCTCCAGTGACTGGTCCCACCTGACAATATGTCCGTAGTATGAAAGATGAAGTTTGGCTATCTTGGCCTCCAAGGAGAACTTTGGCTGCACTGCTTCCAAAACAGATCTATTGGTTCTTTTGGCAGCCCATGGCACTTTCAATATTCTCCTCCATGTACAAATATCCTCTTTCAAACCCTTACATATTTGAGGGTATACTCCCACACTCCCTCTCGTAACCATTAAACCTGTGTATCTGTCCATGTATCTACCCACAGAACACTGTTGTTCCAGAGTTGTGTATATAACACTATTTACCTCTATCACTATTAACCATTGCATTCCTCCCTGTCTTTACCTGTCTTCATTATTCTTCTGCCAACCTCTCTCTTCTTGGATATGACACTTCCTTCACCCGAGTTAACATGTGTCTGCCCTCTAGCCAGTAGATTAGTCTCCCTTCCCTGTTTCTTATAGTATGAAACCCTTTTTCTTGAGTTTTTACAATAGTGGTCCCATGCAATTTTCATCCTTTTGTGATTGAGAAGTCCATTCCTGATGTGGCATTGTAGGATAAGCACTGGACTGCTAACCACAAGGTCAGCAGCACAAACCCACCAGCAACTTCTTGGAAAGCCCTATAAGGGATTGCTATGAGTTAGAGCTGACTTGGCAGCATTTAACAAACATAATGTCCTTCAGGTTCATCCATGTTATGAGGTATTTCACAGATTCATCACTATTCTTCAGTGTTACAGAGTATTCCATTGTGTGTATGTACCAAAGTTTGTTTATTCATTCTTCCTCTGATGGGCATTTAGGCTGTCTCCATCTTTTGTAGTGACTAGTGCTGCGATGAACATCAGTGTGCATATATCTACTCATGTCCTGGCTCTTATTTCTTGTGGATATATATCAAACAGGTTGCTTGGTCATAATATTTCTATTTCCAGCTTTCTGACAAAGTGTCGTACTGTTTTCAACAGTGGCTCTACCACTTTGCAGTCTGACCAGCAATGTAGGAGGGTCCCAGTCTTTTCATACCCTCGCCAGCATTTGTTATTTTTCTGTTTGTTTGTTTAACTTTACTATTAATGCTGGGGTGAGATATCTCATTGTTGTTTGTATTTGCATCTCTCTAACCACAAGATCAGCAGTTCGAAACTACATGCAGTTCCGCGGAAGAAAGATGAGGCTTTCTGCTCCTGTAAAAATTTATAGCCTCGGAAATCCTGTACAGGGTCACTATGAGTCAGAACTGACTCCATGGCACATAACAACAACAATAACAACTGAGTTCTTGTGTGGCGCTGTGGGTTAATGCTCCAGACTGCAAAGCCATTTGAACTGCAAGGCTGGTAGTTCAAGGTCATCAGCTGCTCCTTGGAAACCCTATACAGTGTTGTTATGGGTCAGAAATGACTCAACGGCACTTAACAACAACTGAGTTCTAGTGTGGCACTGTAGGATAAGCCCTGGACCACAAGGTCAGCAGTTCAAACCCAGCAAGAGCTCCTCAGAAACCCTAAGCAGGATTGCTATGAGCCAGAACTGACTCAATGGCACTTAAAAACAATAACAACAATGGCTAATGATTGCAAAAATGTCTTCATATGTTCGATGACTGCCTGAATGTCTTCTTTGATGTCCTCTGCCCATTTTTAAATTGAGTTGTTTGTCTTTTTCTTGTAGAAATTATTCCCTTATCTGATATGCCATGGCAAAAAAGTTTTCTCAGTCTGTGGTCTCTTTTTAACTTTTTTAGCAAAACCTTTTGATGCCCATAAGTGTACCATTTTAGGAGGTCCCAGTCATCTATTTTGTCTTCTAATGTGGCACTGCAGGGTAATGTGCTGGACTACAGGGTCTGTTTGAGCCACAAGGTAAGCAGTTCAAAACTACGAGCTGCTTTTCAGAAACCATATACAGGGTCACTATGAGTCAGAACAGACTCGATGACATTTAACGGCAACAAAAATATATATTTTTAGTTACATTTGACAGTGTATTTATGCCATATATTAAAGTCCCTAAGTCTGTCCCTGTTTTTTCTCTAATGATATTTATAGTTCTAGATATATTTTTTTAAGTTTTTATTGTGGGTTTACATGGGAGATCACATTCATCCTATCGTATTTTGTTTCATTACAATGATTACAATTCCCTCCATGCATCATCAAACAACTAAAGGGTACACCCCACAGGCCTTCCCCCTGGCTATCAGCACGCAGCCCCTTTCCCTCCCTGAGTCCAGTGTCCCTAACTGCTCCATCTGCCCACATCATTGTCTCTGCCTCCGTTTCTGGCATCACTGCTTCTCTGGGTAGGGTCCTGCACTCCACTCTTCTCATTTGGGACCTCTACTCCTGGACTGCAAAATCAATCACTCTCCTACTTTTGTTACAAAACATCTACCTTTACATTTCCAACCCTCACAGTCAGTACTGATAGCAATTATTCACTATTGTACCACAAGAGTCTTATCCCCATCTCCTTTCATTAGCCCTGTCCCAACAGATTTTACACTTAGTTCATTTACCTACGTTGAGTTAGGTTTTTATATGGTATGAGATATGGATCTTGTTTCTTTTTTCTGCTAACCAGCACCAATTGTGGAGAGACTACCTAGTTCCCATTGAATGTGTTTTGTCCCTTTGTCAAAGATCAGCTGACTGTATGTGGATGGATTTACTTCTGGGTTCTCAATTCTGTTTCATTGATCTTAAATTGTACTGTTTTGACCACTGTGGCTGTGTAGTAGATTTTGAGATCAGGAAGTGAGAGGCCTCCAACTTGGTTCTTTTCGTTAAATAATGTTTTGCTTATCTGAGGTCTCTTTCCTTTCTGTATAAAGTTAATGATCACTTTTTCCATCTTTTAAATGAATGGAGTTGGAATCTGCATTACATTTATAGGTCACATTGGGTAGTGATATGTTATTCCATTTTGTAAGTCTATCTGGATTTCTTGTAGTAGCGTTGTAGTTTTCTTTGTTTAGGTCTTTTATGTCTCTGGTTAGATACATCTTTTGTATGGCAATTGCAAATAGTACTGTTTTCCTGATTTCCTTTTCAGAGTTGTTTTAATTAGTGTAGATAAATACAACAGCTTTTTGCATATTGATCTTATATCATGCTAGTTTGCTAAATCTTTCAATGAGTTCCAATAATTTTTTGCTCAGTTTTGGGGAATTTCTATTATAGGATCATAACATCTGCAAATAGAGTTTTACTTCTTCTTTGCCAACCTGGATGTCTATAATTTTCTTTTCTTGCCCTGTAGCTCTGGCTAAGACTTCCAACACAATATTGAATAGAAGAAGTAATAAAGGGCATCTTTGTATGGTTCCTGTTCACAAGAGGAATGCTTTCAGTTTCTCTCCATTGAGAATAATGTTGGCTGTTGGATTTGTATATATACTTTTATTTATGTTGATTAATTTTTCTTCTATTATTATTTTGTTGAGTATTTTTTCAGAATTTTTGTCAAATGCCTTTTCTGCATCAATCAATATGATCAAGTGTTTCTTTTCCTTTGTTTTATTTATAATGTGGAATAACATTGATGGTTTTCATAATATTGAACCATTCTTTCATCCCTGTTATGGATTCCACTGGTCATGATGTTTATTTTTTTGATATGTTATTGAATTTTATTCAATAGAATTTCATTGAGAAAATTTTTGTATCTATGTTCATGAGGAGGAGTCCTGGTGTGGCACTGTAGGATAATATGCTGGATTATAAGGTCAGTTTGAACTTTAAGGTCCGTGGTTGAAACTCACCAACCACTCTTAGGGAACCCTATACAGGGTCGCAATGGATCAGAACCAACTTGATGGTACTTAACAACAACAAATGTTCATGAGGGATATTGGTCTATAATCTTTTTTTGTGAAAACTTTGCCTGATTGGTATGAGGATTAAGTTTGTTTCTATGTTATGGAATAGTTTGAATAGAATTTGTACGAGTTCTTCTCTAAATGTTTGGTAGAATTCACCAGTAAACCATCTGGTCCCAGACTTTTTTGTGGGGATTTTGTTAATGAATGACTTGATCAATTTCTTTTGTTATAGGTCTGTTCAAGTTTTCTACTTCATTCCACTTAGTTTAGGTAGGTTTTGTTTTTCAAAATATTTGTCCATTTCTTCCAGATTTTCAAATTTATTGGAATATAGTTCTTCATGGTATTCTGCTATTATCCTTTTTATTCCCATTGATTCTGTTGTGATGTCACCCATATCAGTTCTTATGTATGTCATTTTCATCTTCTTCTCTTTTTTTGTTAGATTTGCCAATCGTTTATCAATTTTATTAGTCTTTCAAATAACCATCTTTTTGTCTCATTGATTATTTCTATTGTTTTCTGGCTTTCTATTTCATTTATTTCTGCTCTAATAATTATTATTTCTTTCCTTCTCCTGATTGCAGGATTACTTTGCTGCTCTTTTTCTAACTGTTGGTTCTGGTTCTTTCTTCTTTTTGGATGTGTGCACTTATTGCTATTAATTGCCCTTTAAGCACTGCTTTTGCTGTATCACAAAGGTTTGGTATGTTGTTTTAATTCTCATTTGATTCTATGGATTATTTTATTTCATTTGCATTTGTTCTATTATCCAGTAGCTTTAAGCAGGTATTATTCAGTTTCCATGTATTTAGTTTTTTCCTTGATCTTCCTATTGTTGATTTCTAAATTTATTGCACTGTGATCTGAAAAGATGCTTTGTGGTATTTTGATGTTTTAAAACTTATTGAAACTTGTTTTATACCTTAATGTATACTCTATTCTGGAGAATCTTCCATGTGCACTGGGAAAGAATGTGTATTATTCTGTTGTTGGGTTGAGTGCTCTGTATAAGGCTGTGAGATCAAGTTGATTGACTGTGTTGTTTAGTTCTTCTGTGTCTTTGTTGAATTTTTCTGGTTGTTCTGTCCTTCATTAAAATCTCCTACTATTATTGTAGCGATGTCTATTTCTTTCTTCAATTCTATTTGAGTTTGACTTATGTATATTGAGGTTCTTTCATTAGGAGCATAGATATTTATGATATTTCTGTCCTCTTCTTCAACTGATCCTAGAATCGTTCAATAATGACCTTCTTTATCTCTTATGTTGCTTTGTCCTTAGATTCCATTTTATCAGATATTAATATTACCACTCCTGCTTGTTTTTTATTGCCATTGGTTGGTTGGTTATGTGCCATGGAGTCGGTTCTACAGGGTTTTCAAGGCTGTAAATCTTTACAGTAGCAGAAATCCTCATCTTTCTCCCACAGAACAGCTGGTAGTTTCGAACTGCTGACCCTGAGGTTAGCAGCCCGATTCATAACCACTATGCTACCAGAGCTCCTTTGATTGCCATTAGCTTGATATATTTTTCCATCCTGTGACTTTTAATCTATTTTTGTCATTGTGTGTAAGGTGTGTTCTTGTAGACAGTATACTGAAGGATCCGATTTTCTTATCTATTCTGCTACTCTCTATCACTTGACTGGTACATTTAATCCATAAACATTCAAGGTAATTATCAATAGGCAGGAATTGATTGCAGCCATTTTGCTGTGTGTTCTTTATGGTGCTGCTGCTTTCTTTGTTCCACATAATTTTCTGTGTTGAGTTCATTTTGTTTGTTTGTTTTGAGGTTACTCTGTAATTTATTAATTTCTTCTCAGTTGAAATCTACCTTACTTCCTCACCATTTGGAAGTTCTATAATTATACTTTCCCCTCTCTTTGCTTTGTAGTTCTCTTCATTATAAATTGATATCTCTGGTTCCCTGTTTTCAGTCTTGTAGATTTTTTACTTTGGATACTTCGCTTTCTGGATTGATTTCTGGATGGTATTGCCATATAAGTCAATTTCAGACTGTTGTCTGATGTTGCTGGTTCTCAGTCCAAAGGACTTCCTTTAGTACTTTTTGTAAAGTTGGCCTGGTTATTACAAATTCCTTTAATTTTTGTTTATCTGGAAATATTCTAATTTTGCCATATATCTGAAAGATGGTTTTGCTGGGTATATGATTCTAGGTTAGTTTTTTTTTTTTTTCTTTCAGAGTTTTGTATATGTTTTCCCATTGCCTATTGCCTGCATGATTTCTGCTGAGATAGTAGATCTAAATCTTATTGAGTCTCCTTTGTAGGTAACTTTTTGGTTTTCCCAAGTTGCTCTCAGGATTCTTTCCTTGTCTTTGATATTAGAGAGTTTGATCATAAAGTGTTTTGGTGATTTTCTTTTGCAGTCTATCCTGTTTGGAGTTCATTCAACTTCTTGAATGCTTATCTTCTCATCTTTCATGTTAGGGAAGTTTTCTTCCAACAGTTCTTCTATCTTTTCTGTGCTTTTCTTTGTCTCTTCCTGTTCTGGAATTCTGATCACTTGTAAGTTAGTCCTCTTCATAGCATCCCACATGACTCTTTCACTTTCTTCCGTTTTTTATTCTTTTCTCTGATTGTCCTTCTAGTTTACTAGTATTGAAAGATTTACTTTCAAACTCACTAACTCAAGCTTCTATTGATTCAAATCTACTTTTTTGCCCTTTAAATCTATTGTCCTTTTCTGAAATCTTAGTATTAATTTCTGGATTTCTTTTTGTAGGTTTTATGTTTTTCCAATCCTTTATCTATTTTGCTTGTTTGTTCCTATAGTATTTTCTAGAACTCTTCTTTGTTTTCTTCAACCTTTCTGTAAATAATTTGGAGGCATCTAAATATCATTATCTTAAATTCTTTTTTCAGGTAGTTGTAATGTCTTTTTTTCCTCAAAAATATTTTCTAGCTCTGCCTCTTGGTCATTATTTGAGACACTCTGTCTTGTTTGTTCATGTAAATAGAAATTGTCTTTTGCTTACAAAACTTTGTGGTGGTGTTGTATTTGTATTAAATTTATGATTGAATCTTGATGTATTCAACTGCCTCCTAGTGAGTATGATTATGTGATGGAAGGATATGCATTGTTATCTGTTCATGCAGCTCAGTTTAGGATGGGTTGGCTGATGCTGATTGCCATCATAGATCAGATGTATAGTAGCTGTTATTGGCTCTTGCCCCATGAATGGGCTTGTAGAGGAAACGGTTGTGCCTGGGCTCTATGGGCACAGTTGCTGTCCCCTGTCAGGTGAGGAAAAGAAGAGAAAACACAAACAAGAGAGAAGGACAACAAACAAGCAAACAACAGTGAAAAAGAAAATAGTAAAGTAAATAAATCAGGTAACAGCTAGAAAAATAATAAGAAAATCAAAAAGAGAAAAAGGGGAGATGAAAATATAAGTTAAAACCGTGGAAGAAAAAAAAGTAAGAAAAATAACTAAACACAATTAGGGAGAAGGATACGTTAAAGGAAAAGTGATCAGAAAGTAGTAAAGAAAAACTAAGAGGGGAGGGGGACAAAGAAAGAAGTAGCAGCGGTTGGGAATGAGAAGCAGAAAAGAAAAAAAAAAAATGAAAATGGAGATTTGTTGCTGTTATTAAGTGCTGGCAAGTCAGTTCCAATTCATAGCAATTCTGCATAGCATTTCAAAGGAGCCCTATGAACAGCTGACTTTGTGGTTCACAGTCCTATTGCTGATCCTTCCGCTCCGCAAGAAAGGATAAAAAGTAAGGATAAATAAAGAGAGGAAGAAAGAATAAACATAAAAAAAAAAAATTGATAGGAAAAAAATAGGGCATGTACCAGACCCAAAAGGAGAAAAGTCTTGGGTCTTCTGCCAACCAAGGATCTTATACGGTGGGTAGGCAAAGGATGAGACAGTGGCACTCCAACCCTAGATAGAATTCCTGGAGGGCTAAGTGTTGTCTCTTCTGGGCGCTCAATCTGGAAGTAGTTCATACATACACCAAAGCAGCTGGGTGATAAGAGTACTTTCATCCCAGAGGATGGCTGAGGGCGAGGCATCCTGATAGTCCAGAGCAGACAGAACCAGCTCTTCGGGTCTGGAGTAGGCCACACCTGATTCGAGGTGCTAGAGTTGGTACTGCTTGCTCCCCACTCACTTTGATGTGACTCCAATCGCCCAAAGTGCAGGAACTTTGCTGGAAGTGTACACAGGTGGAGACAGTAGTCACCAGCATACTGTGGTATGCAAGAAAAAAAAAAAAATTACACCGATTTCTCTGCCAGTAAGAGGTTTTCTTCTAGGCCATCTACTACCCTCTTGGCTTCATCTTGAGAAAGTTCAAGATGCCCACATTGCACCTGGCTGGCCCATACAGATCACCCACCTCCAATGTTTTCCCTCTATGCATCTGTTTAGCTGCTTTTCCTCATTACAGCTAGTCCAGGGCTGCAGGTTTGGAGCAGGTCTCACCTGGATCCAGGTGCTAGAATTGATGGAGCTAGCTCCCCAGTCACTCTGACGGGGCTCACAACTGTGACACTGACTTCCACGTGCTTGACCACCGGAAGAGTGGGAGCTTGGCTGGAAGTGTAAGTGCATAAGGGCCAGCCCTATCTTTGGTACCAGGGAAGTGTGGTGAGCAAGAAAAAAATGGCACTTTTATCTCCACAATTCAGTATGTTTCTGCAATGCCAATGTGCGTTCATGTCTCTGAAACTTCTCACAAAATTTAGCATGATCAGCAGGCACAGGTCACCAATGGGTCAGCTTTTTATGCCACATCTGCTCAGCTCTCTCTCCTGGTAAGCACTTCTCTCTCCCTTCACCTGAAACTATCTTCTGCATCTGTTTCATTTGGTTTTTCTTATCTTTGTTGTAGAGGGTCTGTATTGTCTTATTACCTCATCTGCCACCTTCTGTCTCTTCTCGATATACTATATTTTAGGATGTTGTAGACTTCTTAATTCAACTTCATACAAATCAACATATTGAATATGCTTTGCCCAAAAGCTAATGGTGAACTGAAAATATCCTTTCACCCACATCTTAAACACCTCCCTTGTCACTGACTATTCTCATACTACGTCTTGCTCTTTGCTTACTTCTCTTCTCTCATCTTCCCGTGTCCAGCAATTAAACAGCCCCAGGAAAACCTTCAGTAAAATTGATTGGCACATTGGCCACAACAATGTGATCAAACATGCCAAGGATCATAAAGATGGCACAGGATTGCACAACATTTCCTCTGTTAAATATATGGTTACCGTGAGTTGAAGCCAATTCAGTGGCAACCTAATACTAACAACAAGAAATGATAAAGTGTAGTTCCTCAGAATATCAGCCTGCATTTCTGGCTCAGTAATAGCCATACAAGGAGCTCTGGTAGCGTAGTGGTTACGAATCGGGCTGTGAACCTTAAGGTCAGCGGTTCGAAACTACCAGCCACTCCGCGGGAGAAAGATGAGG
>NW_006408532.1:26126930-26128136 GCF_000296735.1 Chrysochloris asiatica | reverse complement strand
CCAAGAGTTGAACAGAAAATTTCAAAGATAAGCTCGAGAAGATAAAGCCAAATATTACAACAAAATGTGCAAAGATCTGGAATCAGAAAACGAAAAAGGAAGAACACATTCAGCATTTCTCAAGCTGGGGGAACTGAAGAAAAATTCAAGCCTCGTCTTTCATTATTGGAAGATTCTCTGGGCAAATTATTGAATGATACAGAAAGAATCAAGAGAGATGGAAGGAATACACAGAATCACTGTACCAAAAGGAAATTGTTGATGTTCAACCATTTCAAGAGGTAGCATATGATCAAGAGCCAATGATACTGAGGGGAAGTCCAAGGTGCATTGAAGAAACTGGCAAAGAACAAGGCACCAGGAATTGAAGGAATAAAAATTGAAATATTTCAAGAAAGTGAGGTGGCATTGGAGGCACTTACTCATCTCTGCCAAGAAATTAGAAAGACAACTATCTGGCCAACTGATTGGAAGTGATCCATATTTGTGTCCATTCCAAAAAGAGGTGACCCAACGGAATGCGGAAATCATCGGACAATCTCTTTGATGTCCCACGCGAGTAAAGTTTTGCTAAGATAATACAGAAATGGCTACAATCATACATTGACAGAGAACTTCTAGAGATTCAAGCTGGATTCAGAAGAGGCCGTGGAATGAGGGATATCATTGTTGATGTGTGATGGATCTTGGCTGAAAGCAGAGAATATCAGAAAGATGTTTACCTGTGCTTTATCGACTATGCAAAGGCTTTCAATTGTGTGGATCATGACAAGCCAGGGACAACATTGTGAAGTATGAGTATTCCTGAACACTTAATTGTGCTCATTAGAACTCTGTACCTGGACCAAGAAGCAGTTGTTCGAACAGAGCATGGGAACACTGAATGGTTTATAATTAAAATAAGGTGTGTGACAAGGTTGTATTCTTTCACCATACTTATTCAACCTATGCTGAGCAAATAATCCGAGAAGCAGGATTAGAGGAAGACTCATTAACAACCTGCAATGTGCAGATGATACAACCTGGCTTGCTGAAAGTGAAGAGGACTTGAAAATTTTACTGACGAAGATTAAAGAGCTTAGTCTTCAGTATGGATTACATCTAAAGGTCAAGAAAACAAAAATCCTCACCACTGGACCAATAAACAACATTCTTATCAATGGAGAAAAGATTGAAGTTGTCAAGGACTTCATTCTTCTTGGATCA
>NW_006408532.1:26076173-26122150 GCF_000296735.1 Chrysochloris asiatica | reverse complement strand
CGGGAGAAAGATGAGGCTTTCTACTCCCGTAAAGATTTACACCCTCGGAAACCCTGTACAGGGTCGCTATGGGTCGGACCCGACTCAATGGCACTTAACAACAACAACAAGAATAGCCATACCAAAAAAAAAAATTTATTTTCCTGGAATCTGTGACCAGCATTTAGGTGAAGTACAGAAGCAGTTTGTTTCATTCTTTGTTGTTGTTGTTAACTGCAATTGACTTGGTTCTAACTCATAACAACACTGTAGGGTTTCTGAGGAGAAGCTGGTGATTTGAACTACCAACCTTACAGCTAGCAGTATAGCACCACACCAGGACCCCTTTCACTATACAGTTGTTATTGGTGGTGGTAAGAATCATCGAGTTGGTTCTGACTCATAGCAACCCTGTATAGGGTTTCCGAGGAGTGACTGGTGGGTTTGAACCACAACCTTGCAGTTCAAATCAACCTGCTGTCCAGTGCTTATCCTACCGTGTCACACCAAGACTCCATGCCACACCAGGACTCCATTTCACTCTAATTAACTCATGGAATTGAGAAGGAACTGTAAGCAATAACAGACAAGTCCAACTATCAACATTCCTATATAATATTTATAATAAAATAAGATTTCCTGAATGAAACATTAAAATAATAATAATAATTGACATGCCAAAATCAACTCTCTTCTACTAGATTGAACAAAGTGTTCACAATGCTGTATTTCTTCATCACATCTTTGAAGACACCTGAAAGTCAGGTTTCACTCCTGCTTCAGGTTCTACTCTGTCATACCAAGTTTAATCAGTTGAGCATTCTGACATAAGCCCCAGGACCTCATTGCCTCTGTAGATGATATCTATAAATATCTTGGATAAATAAGGACCCTTCAGGAAAATGTAATTTATAAATGATCCAAACTTGGGTATCTTCTGAGAAACAATACTAGATGAGTATGAAGGTGTTTTCGTAGCAAGAATGGTGACATACAAGATTATCTATAGAGTGTAGATACAAAAAGATTGAACAGTTGGAATGATAAGGATCAAGGCCCACATCTGAGCCTATATCAATATTCTAGCCACTGACTAAGCAGAGGATCTAAGTTTTCTTTTCTAGGACCAAGTATTCCATTGACATGAACCTAGCCTCCATCCTTCCAACCACGCCATTCATAAAAGCATGGTGGACTCCATATCTGTCAGAATAGAACTGTGCCCAGTGGCTGATTTGTTAGAAGTGGATCACTAGGCCTTTCTTCTGAGGCAACCCAGGTGGACTCAAGTCTTGAACCTTTGTGTTAGCAGCAATGGGTGCTGATTGCATTTCCTAGGGACTCACACCCTTTTTATAGCCTCAGTTTACAAGAAGCCATAATCACTTGACCATGTGACCTCAGCATTTGTTTAGGACCTATATGTACCAGATACTATTCTGGGACTGAGAATGAAGCAGTGAATAAGGGACTCAAAAATAATAACAATAATAATAATAATAATAAAATGCCTCTCATGGAACTTGTTATTCTAATGAGGAGGGACATAGACTAAGCAGGCTAGATATGTAAAAACAGTGAACATGCTAGTAATACATGCTTAACAGAAGAATAGAAATGTTTTGTGGAGGTTATTTTGAAGAGCACTGTTTGTTTTGCAATTTTAGATTGCATGCTGGAGAAAGGCTTCCCTGAGAAGGTGACATTTGAGTAATGAACTGGGAATCATGAGGGAGGAATCACAGAGGTATCTAGGAGAAGCGTCTTTCAGGCAGCAAATAAAGCAAAGGCAAGCGTCCTAACGGATGTGGAAAGTGGAGCACAGTATGTAAATTCAAAGTAATAGTATTATTGTAGAGTCAGATAAAAATCAAGTTTCAGCAAAACCTTTCAATTCAAAGGAAATAGGAAAAAAAAGAGAAGAGTTTAGCTATAAACTCAACACATAACATTGTTGCTGCTGTTCTTCTTGTTCCATTGTTGTTGTTGTTGTGAAGTGCCTTCAAGTCAGTTCCAACCCATAGCGACCCTGTACAGGGTTTCCGAGGGTGTAAATCCTTACAGGAGTAGAAAGCCTCCATAGAGTCTTCTTACTCATCCTGCAGATCTTGGCCCTTGAAAATGCAGCAAGACCATCCAAAACAAATAAAGGAAACTTGTTTTGTTGTTGAGTGCCATCGAGTCAGATCCGACCCATAGCTACCCTATACAGGGTTTCCGAGGAGCGACTGGTTAGTTTGAACAGCCGACCTTGCAGTTCAAACGGCTTTGCTGTCTAGCACATTAACCCACAGCACCACACCAGGACTTAGGTAGGTGGAATTCAAATTGGTGCCATAAAAGCAAACAAAAAAAATTGTAGCAATTTTTGTTGTTAGTTGTCTTCCTCAGTTCCAACTCATGGTGACTCCATGGAAAAAAGAACAAAATGTTGCTGAATCCTGAGCTACCTCCATGATTATTGGCAGTTTGAGACAATTGTTGAAACAACTGTGTTCGTTCATCTTACTGAGCAATTCCCTCGTTCGTGGCTCTCCAATTTAGTCAACATAGTGTCTGTCTCTAGCGATCAGTTCCACCTGAAGATGCACCCAAAGGAAGGGAGTCAAAGCCTCGGACTATAGTGGCTACTTTTCAGAAGTAGATAGCCAGGCCTTTCTTCCTAGTCTACCTTGATCTGGCAGCACTGCTGAAACTTGTCCACCATGGGTGACCCTGTTGGTATTTGAAATACCAGAGGCATAACTTCTAGAATCATAAAAATGGAAAACACAAACTGACAGACGGGTGATAATTGTAGTAATTGGACCAGCCTGATACCTATTTAAGGAAATAGACTCCATCCAGAGATGCTACAGAAGGGAATGTAGTACCAGGAATGATCACATTATAGAAAATCTTTTCCAACGGTAAGATTGCGAACTTCTGAGTTAGCTCATCCTACTTAGTAGTGTCTTGCTGTCTAATACAATTTTGAAAATTGTGTGGCTAAAACCCACCTACATTCAGGTCACAGTGCTAGGCTAGGCGAACCTCTTCTCATTCCAGTGGACTGCCTAACTGTGACTGTCAATATCAGATGTCACTTTGACTGAAAGAAAAAAAAGATACTTGTGGTTGTCTGATCTTAGGCATTTATTAGAACTTAACCTGGCCAAACTTCATCTCTTATACTTCGAACATATTGTCAGGAGAGATCAGTCACTGGAGAAGGATATCATGTTCGGTAAGGTGGAGGGTTAGAGAAAAAGAGGGAGACCCCCAGTGAGATGGATTGACCATGTGGCAGCATCGATGGACTCAAGTGTGGCAACAGTAGTGAGGTTCACCCAAGATTGGGCAGTGTTTCATTCTGCTGTGCATAAGGTCGCTATGGGTTGGTACTGACTTAATGGCACCTAACAATAAAACCTTTATAGCTTATGCAAGGAGTCCTGGTGTGGCACTGTGGGATAAGCACTGCACTGCTAACCACAAGGTCGGAGATTCAAACCCACCTTCCACTCCTTGGAAACCCTATCCAGGGGTTACTATGAATCAGAACCAATCCAATGGCACTTAACAACAATGACAATCTTATGCCAAAGACAGATAAAAACATGAACAAGGTTCAGATGGTGACAAAGGATCTCCAAATAGTTTAATTTTTTAAGAGTAGATTTGTCATTTCAAAGGACTCTTCTCAACATCATTCTGATAAACGGGAGATATGAATATCTTAAGTGTATGTTAATACTACAAATTTGTTTCTTCTCTGATTCTGAAAAGTACAAATCTCTTTCCTGAGAACTCCAACCTGTTGTTTGCTTTAGATGAGATTGTGATTAAGGTGACGAATTCTGCTGATTTAAAAGTCATTTTTATCAATGATAATTCATTTATCCATTTCCTGCCTAAGTCATAACAAAAGTACACCTTTCCCTCCACACAAGCTAGATGGATCCATTCCTCACCCACATTTTCATACATTAAGTTATCAAGAAGATACCAGCCACGTATATGGGGGGCCCTCAATCAACTTAAAACAACAATATCTGGGCACCTCTTAGGGGGTTCCGTGATATTAAAAGTTTTTCATTACTTTTCTCACCTTCTCTCTTCCATTCAGCAAAGCCTACCCTATGGGTGTATTTTTTTCTCTCAAAATGTCTTTATGCCATATCCTTCTATTCTCTGACTGAAATTCATCTGTGTTTATTCCTCAAGCTCTTGCACTTATATATTTTATTACAACTTCTTCATAGCCTTCCCCATTCCCAAACCTAATCCTTTTCTTCTTTACCCTGAGGGCCCCTGCCAATATAACTTCAGGTGAAGCAAATGAAAATACTAGCTTTTGCCCCAGGCTTCAGTCTTCCTCTACCAAAATTAAAACGTAAAAACATTACATGGATATTAATATTATATTCCCTGCCCTGCAAACCTTCTATAACATTCCGTGGTCTGTCAGTCAACAACATTTATTGAGTGTCCACTCTGAGAAAAAGTAAGTTCGTGTCCTTCCGAGAAAAGACAGAAGAAGACTACAACTTTTATAACTTTTCCTCTACTATAAGGAAAAGTTCCATCTTGTAATGGTTTCCCTCTATTGGTGGTCTCCCACCGCAGTCCCTGCATCCAAATGCCGAAGCAGCACTAGCTGCCAGTATTTTGTCCCTCCTAGGTTCGCATTCCGCTGGTTTCCTAGAGAACTGGTTAGGGTATCTAGATGTCGCAGGGACAATAACTACTCTGAGTCAAGATACCTAGGGGACCCTAGGGGAGGCCACTGCAGAACAGCACCTCTAGATGGGAACCATGGCAGTGACCATGACAAGATTCACTCGGAAATTTATTGAAGCAAGTAAACAAGAGCAGGGGAGAGTATGCGAAGTGGGAGAGAATTCTTTCTGTGTAGGCAGTGGAAGATAAGGAGCATACTGACCTTAAAAGAAGTTGTTTTCTTACTTTCTGAAAGACTACCCGCATGTACTGTTTCCAGTACTGATTGACGCCAGTTGAACCCCCCTGCCTTTTGCTGGAGGGGCTGCCAGGCCGACTTTTGCCAGGGGTTGTGGTTTATAGCCAAAGCCTGAGTCTCTACATCCATAATAAGTTATAAATATATCTTATCTGCTACAAAAGGAAAGTGATAAACGACTTTATTAATGTGTCAGGGACTGTGGTAGGTACTTCACATTCCTTATTGCATTTATTCCACTGAACTACTTCAGAAGATAGCAATTGCTCC
This sequence comes from Chrysochloris asiatica, assembly GCF_000296735.1. NCBI lineage: Eukaryota > Metazoa > Chordata > Mammalia > Afrosoricida > Chrysochloridae > Chrysochloris > Chrysochloris asiatica. The sequence goes on along the minus strand of NW_006408532.1, from coordinate 26,116,941 downwards.
ATCATACAGATCTTGTAAATCAGTCAGAAAGATTAGGTATATTACTTGAGTAGATTCCAACTCATTAGCAACCCTGTACAGGGTTTCCCGAGACTGTAAATATTTGTGGAAGCAGAAAGTCTCATTTTTCTCCCACTTAGTGGCTAGTGGGCTTGAACCACTGACATTGTGTTTGGCAGCCCAGTGCTTTTCCAGTCCAGTGTTTATTATACTGAGCCACCCCAGAACAATTCAGTGACCCTTCAGTTTCACTCGTATGTGTATACCCAACAGATTTGAAAGCAGAGATGCAAATAGATGTGGGTACACCAGTGTTATTGAAACACTATTCACAACAGCCAAAACGTGGGAACTAGCTAAAAATGTCCATCAACAGATGAATGAATTGAATGAATAAACAAAATGTAGTACATCATACAATGGAATATTACATATCTATCCAGAGACATGAAGTCCTGATACATGCTACAATATGGATGAACCTAGAAAATACTATGATGAATGAAATAAGTCAGTCACAAAAGAACAAGTACTGCATGATCTTACTTATATGGAATATCTAGAATGGGCAAGAGTATAAAGATTAAAGTTTATTAATAGTTACCAGGGGTGGGAGGGAGAGGAAAGGGGAAGGCATAATTAATTTCACTGAACTGTACATGGTAGAAATGCTGAAATGGCAAATATTTTGTTATGTATTTACCACAATAATCATAATTGTTTAAAAAAAAAAAAGTTAAATACTAAATAGCATGCTTAATGTAGGGAATGCCAAAATGGGGTGAGGATTAATTGAGATGGAGAATTAGAAGTCAGGAAAACACTTTTTGATCGAATCCTTTTGTCAGCCTTCCTAGACCAGTCACCCTCCCCACAAGTTCACAGAAAGAAGTAACAGCACAAAGGATGAAGTCAGTATGCATTTTATTACTGACAGGGCTAAATGGGGCTAAGATTAATCTGGCCTGGGGATGACTCTCAGGCTGGTGTTCCAAGCCCCAGTGTAGAACTCTGGAGGACTAGATTGGAGGATACAGAGGACCATTTTGGCTTAGCCTATGTAGTTCTAAGGAATCTGTAACTTCCGTTCCCCAAAGTCAAAGCATAAACTCAGACTTAACCTAGACTAGGGAGAGGTGGCGCTCTAGTACTATAGTGGTTACGAGTCAGGCTGCTCACCTCAAGGTCAGCAGTTCAAAACTACCAGCCATTCCACAGGAGAAAGATGAAGCTTTCTGCTCCCTAAAGATTTGCAGCCTCAGAAACAAACTCCACAGCACATAACCACCACCACCACCACCAGGGAGAGGTGGTGCTCAATGACATCACTTCCATTCCCCAAACTGCCTTCCTCCACAGCTCCTTCTAGGGACAAAGGATAAACAAGAATTCTCCCATTTCCATTGCACACTGGAGAACTGGTATAAGCAACTGTGTCTAGACTTTGCTTGATTATACAGAATTTTCTGCAAGACTTTGTGGGGAGGCATAGAAAAACTACAGATGTGAGGCCACCCCCTTTCTCTAGGCTTCTTAAGAGTAGAGAACAGCTTGTAAGAGAAGGGACCGGCAAAGGCAGCCATGCACTCGCACTATGGACAGTAATGGAACTTGATCATAGTCATCGCTTCCTCCTTGGAGATGGAGTGGCTGGCCCTGGATCCAAGCCCATACTGGATAACACAGAGCAGAGAAGGAGAAAGAGGAACCTTGATTTCTGCCAGATACTAATTGTAGACAATAATAGTTAATAATAATGCAGGAGGAGAAATTTTGGCACCTCAGTTTCCTTATGTGTAAAGTGAGTTTGGACTAATGTTCTGTTAAGTTGTTTCTCACTTTAAAGTACTGTAAGATTGAAGACCATGTGCTCAGTGACTGCACCACACCACTACTCAAGTACAAAAGCCATACTATTACAGCCTTGGTCCTTAGAGTAGTCAGTACAAGTTAAGTCACCCTAAGCTCATACTTTTTCCCCATCAGAAGCACTTTCACTGTAAATCACATGTGTTGTTTTGAAAAACTTCCACCCATTTAGGGAGCTTCCAAATGAGGAATTCTCAGAGTCAAGGGAAAATCCATTTTGAAAAACTTGGTTTCTGGCTGTTGAAGAGTAGGGCATTCCCTTGGTCAAGGGTACACTAATTTCAGGTACTTTTGACTTGCTGAAAACAATTACCTCTTGTTCTGCAATCCTTCATGCTTGTTCTCAGCTCAAATTCCATCTGGACATTTCAGACTTAGCAGAGCATGTAAAGGGGGGTGTTTTTCAACTGCTCAGACATTTTTCAGATGCTTTTTGTGATTGGATAGCTCAAACATAGCTTTGTTTTCAACCTTCAAGCATGCTGTGATATTGATGGAAAAAGAAAGTTGACAGGAAGGGGAGATGTTACCCTCATTTCAACTGCTGTATGAGAGTGTGGGGAGGCTTGAAAGAGAAGTTGATTTTACCTTTCCATTTTAACACAACTGTAGCCTCAGAATGACAGAGGTGTCTCGGAGCATTACAAAGAAATTAGAACTTCATATGGGACATAAGGAAAATGCTGTCAACAATTAAAATGCTATCTGACAATCCTGGTTTCCAATATGAGTGCAGTTTCTAGGCTATGCAAAATTTTTGCTTTGCACTGAAAAAAAGAATCAAGAGCTGGCTGTAATTTCCGACACACCATATTGCAGTGTCGTTATTTAGAAAACTAAACATATGTATATATAATTTTTCAAACAAAGATGTTGTTGTTGTTTTAAGTGTAAAACCCACAGCAGTTGTATTTGTTACAAACATTGGGTCTTATCCAGGGAGAGGGAGATCACTACTTTTTCTGACACAGAGAATCGTATTACATGGTTTTTCAAAACTACAGTCCCCCTGCTTTTGGACCTCATGAAAATATGAGGATAGAAAATGACTTTGGATCCTTGATCACATAAATTGCAGCATTCTAAAGAACAGGGAAGACATTTGGAATAATCCTGAGATCCAAAAAGGGGATAAAATAACAAAAGAATATGAATTATAGAGCATGTTATTGTTTACTACTGCTAATTTTTATTAATAATAATAAATAAATTTCTGTGTTGTATGCAAAATTCTTTTACGATGACCAGTACAAAGATGATTTTTATAAGGTAGACGTTAAAAGATGCTCCAAATGTCCAACTTTTCCAAACTACTGCACTATTCTATCATCTTGAACATCAACTACTCCTCCTCTTCTGATTCTCTCCCTTTCATCTTTGGGTTCCATAGTTCTCTGTGACATCACACAGAACTCATTTACCATCAAATAAATGTGGAAGCTAACAATTCACAAATCCATGGGTCAGGCTTCTCCTGGCTCATGTGGTTAGAGGAATTATCAAACCCATATTCAGCACATCAGAAAATATGCTGGCTCACAGTGCAACAGAAACTAACAAAAAACAGAACCAGCTGAATACAGGGTCCAAAACATGAGAGGGAACTTTACCATTATATATAGCATATATATACATTATATATGTGGATATTAAATGGACTGTGAACCACAAGTTCAGCAGTTCAAACATACCAGTCACTTCGCTGCAGAAAGATGAGGCTTTCTGCTCCCGCAAAGATTTAAAGCCTTAGAAACCCTATCAAGGATGACTATGAGTCATTACTAACTCCATGGCACTCAACAACAGCAACAAATAGTAGAACAGTATTTCTACTAGGGTTCCAGTTCATGCTTAGGTTTAGTCTAATCAAAGCATGTTTAAACACGTCTTTGTCAACAGTGAATAGCTACAGTCAAGTTCTTTCAGTGATACACTTGTCTTTGTCTCATTGTGGAGTCTTCAAAAAAAGGTCCAATCAAAACCTTGGCTTCCACTGGCGGCTAACACTGAGGGGTGTCCAGCTAATATAAAGTGGGTGGAGACACGCAAGAATGCCCAAACTTGCAGATAGTACACAATGGACCCAGCTTGAATGATTTGATGATCAGAACTTGACTAGAGGAAGATAAAGAAGTTTGATACAGGAAGTAAGTGTAAATTGCTACAATTTGGTGAACTTGACCTTTGCTTATGGATGTAGTTGCACAAAATACCAACTGAGAGGGAGAGAATCTTCACAGCATGGATCAAGCCTATTCCCTTAGTACACAGGGTTAATAGGGACTGGCAATTTAGACACTGGCTACCTAAAATGGGGAGTGAGTGTGGCTATAAAGGTAAGGAGTGGCTGGCTTAAAAGTTTTCAAGAGGGAGTGTAGTTTCAGAGTGAAATGGGGAAGCTAGAATCCCACTGAGTAGTTTTCATCTTGTCTACATGGGTCTGGTGAAAGGAGATGGGGATATGGTTCTTTTGATTCAATAGCAAGTAATTGTTATCATGACTAATTGTGATTGTCACAACTGTAAAGGTAGAAGATGTGTAACAAAAAGGGCAAATAGTTAATCTTACATTTCAGGAACAGAGGACCCTAGGACCACCAGTAGGGAAGAGCATGAGTAGAACCTAGGATCCTAACCAAAGAAGCAGTGACACCAAAGATGGAGGCAGAAATGATGGCACGGAGAGATAGAGCAGCTGAGAACTCTAGACTTATGGAAAGAGAAAGGCTGTGTGCTGGCGGCCAGGAGTCTGGCTTTCAAAGTGTGTACTTCGGTTGTTTGAATGATTATATATTCCTGTGTATTTTTATGTACATAAAAAAAAAAAAAGGAAATAGAGGCAAATACTGTTAACTGACAGTGCATGCAGGGGATAGTAATCATTGCAATGAAACAAAACACAGTTGGTTGAATGCAAAATCGATGTTCTCCCATGTAAACTATCACTCAGTTCACAATAAAAGCTTAAAGGAAAAAAAATTGGCTTCAAATGGTTTCCCAGCTAAATTCAAGGCAGAGATGTCAGCTCAGAAGGTTATGTTGTTATTGTTGGTGGTGGTGTATGTTTTTAAGTTGGTATTGACTAAGAGTGACCTTAAGCACAACAGAACAAAACACTATCCAGTCCTGTGCCTTCCTCATAACCATTGTTAAGATTGAGCCCATTGCTGCTGCCACTATGTCAATCCATCTCATTGGGGTCTTCCTCTTTGTTACTGACCCTACACTGTACCAAACATGATGTCCTTCTCCAGGGACTAGCTCCTCCAGGTAATAAGTCCAAAGCATGAGAGATGAAGTCTTGCCAACCTGACTTCTAAGGAACAGTCTGGCTATACTTCTTCCAACACAGATTTGTTGTTCTTCTACCCATCCATGGTACTTTTAATAACTCAAATGGATCACTCCTTCTATGCTTTTTTCCTTATTCACTAACTTTCACATACATATGAATCTATTGAAAATACCATGGCTTAGAGCAGGTATACCTTAGTCCTCAAACTGATACCTTTGCTCTTCAACACTTAAAGAGATCTTGGGCAGCAGATTTACCTAAGACAATATGTTATTTGACTTTTTGAGTGCTGTTTCCATGAGTGTTGATAGTGGATCCAAGAAAAATGAAATCTTTGACAACTTCAATCTTTTCTCCATTTATAATGATGGTATATATTTGTCCAGTATGATAATTTTTGTTTTCTTTACATTGAGATGCAACCCATACTAAAGGTTGTGGTCTTTAATCTTCATCAGTAAGTTTATTAAATCCTCTTCACTTTCAGCAAGCAAGGTTGTACCATCTGCATATCGTAGGTTGCTAATGATAGTTCCTCCAATTCTAATGCCATGTGTTCCTTCATAAAATTCAGTTCCTCGGATTATTTGCTCAGCATACAGATTAAATAAATATAGTAAAAGAATACAACCCTGACACACAACTTTCCTAATTTTAAAACATTCAGTGTCCCCTGGTGGTGGTGGTGGTGATGTTCCAGGGAGTCGGTTCCAACTCATAGGGACCCTGAACAAGGTTTCCAAGGCTATAAATCTTTATGAGAGCAGAATGTCTCATTTTTCTCCTGCTGAAAGAATGGTAATTTCGAACAGCAGATTTTTAGGTTAGCAGTCCAACTTGTAACCACTATGCTATCAGAGCTCTTTCAATGTCTCCTAGCTTTGTTCAAATTACTGGTCTATGTACAGGTTCCTCCTAAGAACAATTAAGTGTTCTAGAATACTAATTCTGCAATTTTGTCCATAGCTTTTCATGACCCAAACAGTCAAAAACTTTTGCATAGTCAATAAAGCACAGGCAAACATCTTTCTGGTATTCTCTGCTTTCAGCCAAGATCCATCTGACAACAGCAATGATATGATACCTCTTGTTCCATGTCCTTGTCTGAATCTGGTTTGAACCTCTGTCAGTTCCCTGTCAGTGGGCTATTACAGCCATTTTTTAATTATCTTTAGAAAAATTTTGCTTGCCTATGAGATTAATGATATTGCCCGATGATTTGCACATTCTGTTGGGTCACCTGTCTTTGAAATGGGCACAAATATGGATCTTGTTCAATCAGTTGGCCAGATAGCAGTCTTCCAATTTTCTTGGCATTTGTTGTTGTTCTTGTTAGATGTCATCGAGTCAGTACCAACCCATAGTGACCTTATGCACAGCAGAATGAAACACTGCCCGATCCTGGGCCAACCTCACTACTGTTGCTATGCTTGAATCCATCGATGCTGCCACTTGGCAAATCCATCTTGTTGGGGGTCTTCCTCTTTTTCTCTGACCCTCCACCTTACCAAACCTGATATCCTTCTCCAGTGACCTGTCCCAACTTACAATATGTCTGAAGTATGAGAGCGAAGTTTCTTGGCATAGATAAGTGAAAACCTCAAATGCTACATCTATTTGCTGAAAAATTTTAATTTGTATTCAATCAGTTCCCAGAGATTTGTTCTTTACCAAAGCCTTTGTTGCACCTTAACCTTCCTTCTTCAGTACCATTGACTTTTGATCATATGCTACCTCTTAAAATGTTTGGACATCATTCATTTCTTTTTGGTACAGTGACTGTGCATTCCTTCCATCTTCTTTTGATGCTTTCTGCATCAATATTTTGCCCATTGAAACTTTCAGTCAAGGCTTGAATTTTTTTCTTCAGTTCTTTCAGCTTGAAAAAAGTTGAGTATGTTCTTCACTTTCAGTTTTCTAACTCCGGGTCTTTGTACAGTGCATTATAATACTTGACTTTATCTTCTCAAGCTGCCCTTTGAAATTTTCTGTTCACCTCTTTTACTTACTCATGTCTTCCATTTGCTTTAACATCTCTACACTGGAGAGCAAGTTTCAAAGTCTCTTCTGACATCCATTTTAATATTTTTCTGCATTCTTGTCTTCTTAATAACCTTTTGCTTTTTTACTGTATGATGTTCTTGATGTTATCACGCAACTCTTCTAGTCTTCAGACATTAGTGTCTAATGCAATAAATCTATTCTTGAAATGACTTATAAATTCAGGTGGACATGTTCAAGGTCAAATTTTGGTTCTTGTGGAGTTATTTTGATTTTATTCAGCTTCAGCCTGAACTTGCATGTAATCTATTGACAGTCTGTTTCACAGTTTGCTCCTGGCCTGGTTTTGGCTGATGATATTGAGCCTTTCCTTCATCTCTTCCCACAGATATAATCAATTTGATTTCTGTGTATGCCATCTGGTGAGGTCCATGTATATAATCATCTTTTATGTTGTTTATAAAATATGGTGTTTGCAATGAACAAGATATTTGTCTTGTAAAATTCTATCATATGATTATCAGCATCATTTGTATCACCAAGGCCATATTTTTCAACTACTCATCCTTCCTTTTTGTTTCCAACTTTTGTACTGCAATCACCAGTAATTATCAACGCATCTTGAGTGCATGTCTGATCAATTTCATACTGAAGAAATTTGTAGAATTCATTTTCATCATCACTGCAATTTAGTGGTTAGTGTGTAAATCTGAAAAATATCTGTATTAATTCAGTTTACTTGTAGGCATATGGATACCATCCAATCACAGATGGCATTATATTTCAAGATAGATCTTGAAATTTTCTTTTTGATGATGAATGCAACACCATTCCTCTTCAATGTGTCATTCCAGCATAGTAAATTATATGACTATCAGATTCATAATGACCAATACCACTGCATTTCTACTCACTGATACCTAGGATATTGATCATTATTCAATCCAGTTCATTGTAGGAACTGTTTTTCGTTATTCCAAAGTGGTCAACTGTATTTTTTTTTTTTTTCAAATTACACAAGACAATCATGAGACTTTATTAGGAAGAAGTTTTAAGAAAATTTAAAACTCCATCATTGAAAAACAGCGACGAAAGTTGCATTAAGACATTTTTCCCTCACAACTCTTATCTGCTCATTCTTCAAGGGTATTAAAAGCTGTCCTTTAAGAATATCTTTGGGGAACCTACCACTTCCTTCCTACAGCCCTGATCTTGCCCCTTCTGACTTCTTTTTCCAACACTTAAAAAACATTTGAAAGCAACACTGTTTGAGTTCCTCAAGGATGCCAAAACTGTCATTTGATGTGGTTTAAAATGAAGAGTGTAGAATCCTTTGAGGAAAGGTTTTCCAAAAGAAAACGCACTGCCATCTAGTTGATTCCAACTCACAGCAATCCTATAGGACAGAGTAGAACACCTCATTAACATAAAGACAGCTCACTTCCCAGTGGGATCACAGAATTTATGTCACACCACAAATTAGAGGATAATTACATCACATAAAAAATTGAATATAATTACATTACTAAATTACTTTCAAATCACTGAAAATCATGGCTCAGCCAAGATGACACATAACTTTAACTATCACTGGCTCCATGCACCTTATTTGCTTTAGCAGAAAGCTGTCTAACCCCCTTGTTAGGCCACAAAAATCTTATTTGCATAGTCTCACCTATAGGCTAATCACTGTTCTGCAACACAAGAAGTCAGTGCTTTGAGCCCACCAGTTATTCCTTGGGAGAAAGATGAGGCTTTCTGCTCCCATAATTATTTACAGCCTCAGAAACCCAACGTAGGGTTGTTATGAGTCCATACCAACTTAATTGCAGTTAAGAATAACAACAATCCATTCATTGTGAACAAGAAGCAAAGACTAAAGCTAGAAAGGGCATATTAAGTAATTCTCTATACTGCAAGTATATACTTTGTGTGTGTGTGTGTGTGTGCTGTCAACTTGATTCTGACTAATAGTAATCTTTTAGAACAGAGTAGAACAACCCATAATGTTTCTGAGGCTGTAATCTTTATGGGAGCAGATGGCTCGTTCTTTTCTCCCACGGAGCCATTGGGTGAATTCAAACCATCACCCTTTCAATTAGCAGCCAAGTGCTTAACCATTGACACCACCCAGAAATTTCTCTACCTTGCAATGTTGTTGTTGTTGAGTGCCGTCAAGTCGATTCCAACCCACAGCGACCCTGTCTAGGATTTCCAATGAGCAGCTGGTGAGCTTGAACTGCCAATCTTGCAGTTCAAAGGGCTTTGCAGTCTGGTGCATTAACCCACAGTGCCACACCAATACCTTGCAATAGTAGGACCTTATTTAACTTTATAACTGTTACAATAATGTACTTCCTGGATTAGAGTTGGTCTACCATGTTTGTTTGGGTGATCTTCTGAATACTCCCAGAGAATCTATGAGGTTCCTTAAAGCATCTAAGAGCAAAATGGGAACAGACTGTGAGTTATGACAATTCCATCACTTCACCAATAAAGCAAAATTTGCTGCTGCTTTGAAAAATAAGTTCAGGAGCTTGGAGAGACTAGAATGGTTCTTTAAATTTAAAAAGGTTTTAGAAGGAGAACTAGAGATTGATGTTTTGTTATTAAGTGTTATCAAGTCAGGTTCAACTCAAAGCGAACCTGTATAAGATTTCCAAGGAGCAGGTGATGGGTTTGAACCACCGACCATTCAGTTAGAAGTTCAGTGCTTATCCTACAACACTATGTCAGGACTCCAAAAAAAAGAAATTGTTGTTGTTGATAGGTGCCCTCAAGATATTTCCAACTATGCACAATAGAATGAAACTCTGCCCTGTCTAACACAATTCTCACAATTGTTGTTATACTTAGCCCATTGCTGCTGTCACTGTGCCAGTCCATCTCATTGGGAGTCTTCCTCTTTTCCACTGACCCTCCACGCTACCAACTATGATGTTATTCTTCAGGGATTGGTCCCTCCTGAAAACATGAGAGGGACAAAGTCTCACCATCCTGACTTCTAAGGAGTGTTCTGGCTTTACTTCTTGCAACACAGGTTTGTTTGTTCTTCTGGCAGTCCATGGTACTTTCAATATTCTTCTCCAAAACCATAGCTCAAAAGCAGCAATTCTTCTGTGGTCTTCCTTATTCATTGTCCAACTTCCACATGCATATGAGGTTATTGAAATACCATGGCTTAGTCCTCAAATTGATATTTTTGCTCCTGAACACTTTAAAGAGGTCTTGTGCAACAGATTTGCATGTGGTACATGCTTTGATTTCTTCTCCTTTTATTTTTTTGTTTGACTTTTTATTTTGAATTGAATGCAGATTTATAGAACAGATCATCAGTCCCACATTCAACAAATTACATGTTTTGTGTTATTACAATAATTGTAATCCACTCCATGGATGATCAGTAAACTGTATTTACCTCTATTCATTTTCTTATTTCCCCACCAAACCTGTAACCATCATAGAATGCTCTTTTAGCAAGTCTTTTCTTAAAATTTTACAACTGTGGTCTCATGCAATATTTTTCCTTTTGTGATTGACTAATTTTACACAGTATAATGTCCTCAGGTTCACCAATGTTGTGAGGTGTTTTGCAGATCCTTTTTTCATCCTTCAATGTTGCATAGTATTCCATTGCGTGTAGATGGGCATTTAGGCAGTCTCTATCTTTTTCCAGTTATCAATAGTGTGTCAATGAACATGTGTGTATGTGTATCTAGTCTTGTCACAGCTCTTATATACCAAGTAGAGGGTTTGCTGGGTCAAACGGTATTTCTATTTCCAATTTTTTGAGAAACCACCATACCGTTTTCCACAGTGGTTATACCATTTTACATTTTTACCAGCAGTGTAGGAAAGTCTCAGTCTCTACACACCCTCCCCAGCATTTGTTGTTTTCTGTTTTGGGAAATTTTGCTACTAATGTTGGAGTAAGATGCTATCTCATTGCTGTTTTGATTTGATATCTCTAATGGCTAATGATCATAAGCATTTCTTCATGTTTGTTGGCCACCTGAATGTCTTCTTTGGTAAAGTGTCTGTTCTGCTGTCCATTTAAATTGGACTATTTGTCTTCTTCTCATTGAGGCATTAAAGTGTTCTATAAATTTTGGAGAGTAATCCTTTATCTGATATGTAGTTGCCAAACACGTTTTTTCCTGTCTGTGGCTTCTTTTTTTACTTCTTTTGTTGAAATCCTTTGATGCACAGAAGTGTCTAATTTTTAGGAGATCCAAGTCATCTATTTTGTCTTCTGTTTGTATATGTTCAGTTATGTTTAAAAGTGCATTTCTGCCATTTATCAGAACTCCTAAGTATGACCCTATTTTTTCATTCATGATCTGTATAGTTCTAGGCTTTACATTTATGTCTTTAATCCATGTTGAATTCTTGTCTTGTTGATTCTTTCTATTATTTTCTGTTTTCTATTTCATTTATTTCTGCTCTGATTATTTTATTTTTGTATATGGTGTGAGCTACAGGTCTCGTGTCATCTTTCTGTAAATAAGTTTCAGTTTTACCAGCACCATTTGTTGCATTTGTTCCATTAAATGCATTCTGGCCCTTTGTCAAAGATCAACCAATCAAAGGTGGGTGAATTTACTTCTGGGTTCTCAATTATAGTCCATGGATCTATGTGTCTTTTGTTGTACCAGTACCATGCTGTTTTGACAACTGTGACTGTGGTGGGTTTTGAGTTGGAAAGTGAGAGGCCTCCTTTGTTCTTATTTTTCAGTAATACCTTGCTTATCTGGGGTCTCTTTCCTTTCATATAAAGTCTGTGATTAGTTTTTTCATCTCTTTAAAGAATTGTGTTAGAATCTGGATTGGGATAGCATTATATCTATAGAATGCTTCAGGTAGCACTGACATTTTCACACCGTTAAGTCTTCGTATCCAACAAGCAGGGTATATTCCTCCATTTCTGCAGGGGTTTTTGGGTTTTGTTTTGGTTTCTTGTAGTGTTTTGTAGTCTTCTTTGTATAAGTGTTTTGTTTCTCTGGTTAAATTTATTCCCAAGTATTTAATCTTTTGGGTGGCTATTTTAAATGGGACCACACACACACACACACCGATTTCATTATCAGAGCTCTCTTTATTAGTATAAAAGAATATAACTGATTTTTATATGTTGATCTTGTACTCTTCCACTTTTCTGAATCTATTGATGTGTTCCAATTATTGCTGGGTTTTTGGAATTTTCTAAGTATAGTATCAGATTGTCTGCAAACAGAGTTTTACTTCTTCTTTGCTAATTTGAATGCCTTTAATTTCCCTTTCTTGTATTATGGCTCTGGCTAAGACTTCCAGCACAATATTGAATCAGAGTGGTGATAAAAGGCATCCTTGTCTGGTTCCTGTTCACAAGGAAAATAACTTCAATTTCTCACCATTGAGAGTGATGTTAGCTGTTTGTTTTGTATATATGCCCTTAATTATGTTGAAGAATTTCCCTTCTATTCCTATTTTGTTGAGTGTTTTTATCAGGAATGAGTTTGGGATCTTGTCAAATACCTTTCAGCATCAATTTATATGACCATGTGATTTTTTTCCTTCTTTTTATTTATGTGGTAGATTATGTTGATTGTTTTTCAGATATTGAGCCAACCCTGCATATCTGGTATGAATCCCACTTGATGATGATGTATTTTTTTTACTGATATATTATTCAATTCTATTGGCTAGAATTTTATTGAGAACTTTTGCATCTAGATTCATGAGGGATATTGGTCTATAATTTTCTTTCTTAGTGATATCTAGCGTAGTGGTTACGAATCGGGCTGCGAACCTTAAGGTCAGTGGTTCGAAACTACCAGCCGCTCCGCTGGAGAAAGATGAGGCATTCTACTCCCGTAAAGATTTACACCCTCGGAAACCCTGTACAGGGTCGCTATGGGTCGGACCCGACTCAATGGCACTTAACAACAACAACAACAACAAAGTGATATCTTTGCCTGGTTTGAGTATCAGAGTTATGTTTGTTTTGTAAAATGAATCAGGATTTCCCATCCTTTTCTATATTATGGAATAATCTGAGTAGAATTGGTGTCAGCACTTCTCTGAATATTTGGTAGAATTCACCAGTAAAGTCATCTGTGCTGGACTTATTTTAGTTGGGAGTTTTTAATGACTTTGTCAATTACTTCTCTTGTTATTCATCTGTTCAAGTATACTAATTCAGTCTGTGCTAGTGTAGGTAGATCGTGTGTTTCTAGAAATTAGTTCCTTTCTTCTAGGTTTCCAGATTTGTTGGAGTACAATTCTTCATAGTAGTCTGTAATTATTCTTTTATTTCCGTTGGTTCTGTCTTGACGTCACCATATAATTTCTCCTTAGTGTTATTGTTATCTTCGCCTTCTCATTTGTTAGATTTGTGAATGGTTTGTCAATTCTATTTATCCTTTCGAAGAACCAGTTTCTTGTCTTGTTGATTCTTTCTGTTGTTTTTATATTTTCTATTTCATTTATTTCAGCTCTAATCTTTATTTTTTCTTTTCTTCTGATTGTTGCAGGTTTGCTTTGCTGTTATTTTTCTAATTATTGGAGATGTTTTGTTAAGTTGTTTACTTTGGTTCTTTCTTCTTTTTGAATGTATATGTTTATTGTGATAAATTGCCCTCTAAACACTACTTTTTCTGTGTTCCAAAGGTTTTGGTAAGTTATGTTTTCATTCTTATTTGACTCAAGGAATTGTATTATTTCAATTTTATTTGATCTATTAACCAATAGCTTTTACGCAGGGTATTGTTCAGTTTAGAGTGGTTTTGGATGGTGTTGATTATCTATCCTTAATCAGGTGGTGTAGGAGTTGGTATTTCTTGCCTGGTGAGTGAAGTTGCCTGTGTAACTGCTCTGCCAGACCACCTTCTGTTGCTAAAGTTACTCACAAATGTTCAAGATGGTTGTTCCATTTCTGGTCAGCTATACACCATTCAGTCTCCCTCTCTCTGTGTCCCTGCTCAGTTTCTCTTCCCAGCAAACACTCAATCCATTTCTCTAATCTTTCTTCTGAAGTTCAGGGTTCCACGATTTTCCTCTGTGTCTATTTTATTTGATCTCTCATATCTTTGTTTTAGAGAGTCTGTGTAGTGCACCTGCCTAGTCTGCCATCTTACCAGAAGTCCCCTGTCCTTTGATTTCTTGACTGCTGCTCCCATGAATGAAAGCAAAATGAAGTCTTTGGCAACTTCATTGTTTTCTCTGCTTATCAGAGTGTTAATTATTGGTCCAGTTGTAAGGAATTTTGCTTTCTTTACACTGAGGCCCAATCCATACTGAACGCTGTGTGATCGTTGATCTTTGCAAATATTTTAAGTCCTCTTAAATATTTCTAGTGCTTAGCAGCACCTTTCAGCTTACTAAAGGTTACTATAGCGATATTTATACCTTCTAAAATATAATTAAAAGAGAGAAGGAAGAGATGGTGGTACCAGTTTGACTACTGAGACCAAATATTTCATTAAGTTTCTAAACGTGGTCCAGGATGTATACCCAGAATGAGGGTGTCCTGTCAGTGTGGGTGTCAGTGTAGGATAAACACTGATCCCCTGACTTCCAGGTATGAATCAGAGGGTGAAAAAGAAGTAGAACGCTTATATATCCATCTGGATGACTAATAGTGGGGGAAATCCCATTTTTCACAAATTATAGACTTTTTTTTTACTCCTAGTAATGCACAGAAGATTAAAGTGAAGTCTATATTTCACAAATGGGAGGACGAAATGATTTAAAACCTTTGTTATAATGACTTACTTTGAAGTGAAGAATCAATTTCTGTTACAGCAAGAATCTGTTCATTTAGGGTACCGGGGGCGGGGAAGGAGGTAGGAAGCATATGAACTAACTGTAAAAGAAAAAGAGAAAGAGATAGTAGAATGGAAGTCGGGTAGGGATTTGGGGCTCATTTTTATATACCTGAGTCAAATCAACTGGTTCAATGGATTTGGGATTTGTTTGATTTTATATATCAAGCAATTTAGAGGTCAATTTAGTATCTATAATATAGAGAGG
Organism: Chrysochloris asiatica; assembly: GCF_000296735.1. Taxonomy (NCBI): domain Eukaryota; kingdom Metazoa; phylum Chordata; class Mammalia; order Afrosoricida; family Chrysochloridae; genus Chrysochloris; species Chrysochloris asiatica. The sequence continues at coordinate 26,101,766 of NW_006408532.1, read as the reverse complement.
GTGAACTTTGGATTTTGATCCTAATACCACCTTAAGGGTTCTGTATTAGTTTCCTTTCACTGTTGTAACCAATTATCACAAACCTGGTGGCTCAACACAACGCAAATTTACAATTCTGGGGTCCAAACACCTGACGTGGGTTTCACTAGGTAAAATCAAGTTGTTGTCTAGGCTGCATTCCTTCTAGAGTCTCTAAAGGAGAATATATTCCCTTGCCTCTTCCAGCTGCTAGAAGCTGCCCACATTCCTTGACTCCTGGCCCCTTCCTCCATCTTTAAAATCAACAATAGCCAGCCCAGTCTTTCTCATATTGTCCCTTTCTTCCACTTTCAATCACCCTATTTCTCAACTCAATAGCTTTTTTATGACTACATTGGGTGTGCTAGCACAATGCAGAAAAATATCCCTATTCTATGGTCAGCTGATTAGCTTCCTTACATCATTGTTGTTGTTGTTAAGTGCCCTTGGGTCAGTTCCGACCCATAGCAACCAGGTATAGGATTTCTGTGGAGCGGCTGGTGATTTTGAAGCGCCAACCTTGCGGTTCAAACTGACTTTGCAGTGCAGCACATTAATCCACAGAGCTACACCGGGATTCCTCCTTATGTCATGGTGGTGGTGGTTGGTGGTTGTGTGCCGTGGAGTCGATTCTGACTCATAGCGACCCTGTCCAGGGTTTCCGAGGCTGTAAATCCTTACGGGAGCAGAAAGCCTTATCTTTCTCCGGCGGAACAGCTGGTAGTTTCAAACTGCTGACCTTGCAGTTAGCAGCCCAACATGTAACAACTACGCTACCAGAGCTCCTTCCTCATGTCATAAGCAACCTTATTTCTTCATCATGTAAAATAACATATTTACAGGTCCCAAGGGTTAGCATGTGGATATAGTTGATGGTGGGGGTGTCATCATTTTGCTTAACACAGATGCTTTGGAACCCTGGACGTTTACTTAGTTGTTTAGTCTCAGCCTCTTCATCAATCAAATGAAAATACACTTATATCATAGGATTTTAAAGAAAATTAAATAATATATGTAACTTATCTGTAGAGTAGGTTCTCAATAAGTAGTGCCTATTCGTAGTGGTTTACGAATCGTGAAACCTCGGAAACCCAGGGTCGCTATGAGTCGGAACCGACTCCACGGCACTAAACAACAACAACATTGTTATCATTATGAGTTCTTAATAAATTTATGGCTGCTAAAAGGGCAGTAGTGTGCATAAAACTCTTTCCTACTGATCCAAGTAGTCGTTTAATAGCATATGTTGACAATTTTACTTTGAGCTTTTTTTCTTTCTTTTGATTATATCAAACCTCTCTGGAATGTTTTGTTCTGGCAAGATGCTGTTCACATAAGTACATCAATGTGCTTGACCTCCTGGTAAACTTGATTTTTTTTTTTTTTTTTAAACTTAAGCCAAGGCTACTTTATTTGCCTTTGCTTCTACACCAAACCCTACCTGGAGTGAAAGAGAGTTGAGAAAATGGAAAAGAAGTTAAAGTGTAGCCTTGGTGATTGGGCATTTTCCATCACAGAAAACAATAGGGGCATCTCAGCAGGAGTCCTTTCTGGTACCAATAGGTCCAAAGCACCTCAGTGGCCTGCCTAGGTAAACAGCAGCTTCATATACTATGAAAGGAGTCCCAGAGTGGTGCAAACAGTTAAGTGAATGGCTGCTAGTAAAAGTTTAGAAGTTCCACTTACCCAGTGGCACCTCAGAAGAAAAGCCTGATCTTTTCCCAAAAAAATAAGCTATCAAAAACCCTATACACAAGAGTTCTACTCTTACACACATGTAGTTACCGTGAGTCAGAATTAACTAGATTGTAACAGGTTGGTGCTTTTTGTCTTTGTTTTTGTTTGGGGGTATGTTGTAAAGGCTAACAGTTCTAAGTCTCAGAAGAGAGAAGTAAGAGAATTGCCAAGCAAAGGTATTTTCTTCTTTTTCAGTGCTACAGTGAAATGATTCTCAGATATTGGCTAATTATGACCCAATATTCTGAGTGAGCTCCCCTTTGGTGGAACTAAGCATTGCAGGAAGTTCTGCCAGGAGCTCCCCAATTAACCAGATCCTTATTTCACCCTTGCTGAGCCCATAGGAAACTCAAGGAAACTGTTGCAAAAAGAATCTAAGTGTAAGTATCAGCTGAAGATGATGAGAGACCATTTAGAGCCAAACCAAGCCATTGTTCATCAGCAATCAGGAAGTAAGTGGTTTCTTTGTTGTTTACCATAAAATTGGTAACCTCTAGCAAGGAGCTCTGGTAGCGTAGTGGTTACGAATCGGGCTGCGAACCTTAAGGTCAGCGGTTCGAAACTACCAGCCGCTCCGTGGGAGAAAGATGAGGCTTTCTACTCCCGTAAAGATTTACACCCTCGGAAACCCTGTACAGGGTCGCTATGGGTCGGGACCGACTCGACGGCACTTAACAACAGCAAGCACTTCCAGGTCAAATCACTCCATTCTCTTCAAGCGGTAATCCTAGGACCAGTTGTTTTCACACACCCAACGCCAGTGCCATTTAGTCAATTCCAACTCCTAACAACCTTATTTAACAAATTAAAACTACCCAGAAGCTTTCCTAGGCTATAAATCTTTACAGAAGCAGACTGCCTCATCTGTCTCCTATGGAGTGACTGGTGGATTCAAACCACCACCAAGTTTTTGGTTAGCAGACAAGCACTTAATGGCTGCACCACCAGGATGCCTTCCCCGCAACACACACACATAGAGCGCTGTACAAAGTTTACGTTTGTCACAGCTAATCCCTGAGAAAGAAATGCATTGGGAAGGACCTTCATGTCAAGTTGATTCACTCTTTGTTGGTAAAGAATGAATATGCCAGCTAGTCATATGATGAAATGGAGCAGGACTGGAGCTCAAAGTTCACCTTAAGATTCTGGGAATTGTTCCGACCCCACAAAGATGTTCCTTCAAATTGAAAAAGAAGAAGAAAAAGAAAGTGGCCGCTAGAATATTCTCAGTGTAACATAATATAATATTTGTAGCCATACACACCATTTCTCTTCTAGTCAATTTTCACTCAGGGTGATCCCATGTCTATCAGAATAGAACTGTGCTCAGCATTTTCAATAGCTGATTTCTTGGATGTCTTTCTTCAGAGACACTTCTGGATGGACAGCCAAGTGTTTCATCTTTTGCACCATCCAAAGACTCCCTACAATGATGTGGATGCTGCTTAAAAATGTGTGATGGCATCCAACATTATCAGGGGAAAAATCTTTGCACAATCCCACAATCCACTGACAGTCTGTTCTCTTCAAGAAAACAAACTCTTGAAAATGATCTGCACCCTGCCTTCCTTTTGCTTTTTCTGTAAGGTTCAGGAAATAGTACTACAGTTGTTCAAATAGAATATAGGAACACTGAGTGTTTTAAAATTAAGAAAAGTATGCGACACAGTTGTATTCTTTCACCATGCTTATTCAACCTGTATGCTGAGCAAATAATCCAATAAACTGGGTTATATGAAGAAAAATGTTACATCAGGATTGGAGGAAGACTCATTAACAACCTGCAATATGCAGATGATACAACCTTGCTTGCTGAAAGTTAAGAGGACTTAAAACATTTCCTGATTAAATCAAAGAGCACAGCCTTTGGTATGGATTACATCTCAATGTAAAGAAAACAAAAATTCTCACCACTGGACCAATAAAAAACATTCTTATCAATGGAGAAAAGATTAAAGTTGTCAAGGACTTCATTCTTCTTGGATCAACTATCAACACTCACAGAAGTAGCAGTCAAGAAATCAAACGACGTATTGCATTAAGCAAATCTGCTGCACAAGATCTTTTTAAAGTGTTGAAGAGCAAAGATGTCAGTTTGAGGACTAAGGTGCGCCTGACCCATGTCATGGTGTTTTCAATAACCTCATATGCATGGGAAAACTGGACAGTGAATAAGGAAGACCATAGAAGAATTGATGCCTTTGAGTTATGGTGTTGGAGGATAATATTGAAAGTGCCATGGGCTGCCAAAAGAACCAATAGATCCGTTTTGGAAGAAGTGTGGCCAGAGTGCTCCTTAGAGGCCAGGATGGCCAAACTTCATCTCTCAGACTTTGGACATATTGTCAGGAGGGAGCAGTTGCTGGAGAAGTATATCATGTTTGGTAAGGTGGAGGGTCAGAGAAAAAGAGGAAGACCCCCAACGAGATGGATCGGCCAAGTGGCAGCATCGATGGACTGAAGCGAGGCAACAGTAGTGAGGTTGGCCCAGGATTGGGCAGTGTTTCCTTCTGCTGTGCATAAGATCACTATGAGTCGGTACCGACTCGATGGCACCTAACAACAACAATAGCAGCTGCATCCCATACATTGGAAACATGAGAGTTTCTGAGAGTGACAGGAGCAGGAATGGGTGGAGCAGACGTCCTTCAGGCAGTTGGGGCTGGAATCAGAAGAAAGAGTAAAAGAAGCAAAGATTCAAAGGCAGCAAGAGGAGCTGTTGACTAACTCACTATTTGTGTACCAGAGGACAAAGTACTACTACCCTCCAACCTATGGGAAGAATGGAGCAGACAGAATACACTGAATTGTCAAAATTACGTGGTGTGACTCGATGACGCTTAACAACAACAACAATGCAATCACCAAGAGCTAATGGGGCTACAAAAAGAAAACACACACACAGAGTCCTGTGAAATATAACCTCATGCTTCCTTATGAATTTTCATACTCCTCTGTGATCCACCACTGCAGATATTACAACCCAAATGATCATCCATCATTAAGAGCACTGTAGGCAGGCAGGAAATCACTGCAAGGAGCGAATCCACAGATCAGCTCCCAAGATGCCTCCCCCACCCTTTGCAGGCTCACTAAGGAATGAAGTGCTGAGGCAACAGGCACTGAGGGGCACCCATTCCTGGATGGGTGTCCAGTTGAGAAGACTTTTCTCCATTTTATGTGCATTATTTGGCAATTCCTGTGCAAACATAGGAATGGAGAACATCATCTCAGCAAAGGATTTTTAAAAGGCTTTTATTGTGAATTGGGTGTATAGAATGGATCTGTTTTCCAGTCAACAATTCACACATTTTGTTTCATATCACTGATTGCAATCCCCACAGTGTAACATCATTTACCTCACGTCCTCCTTGTGGTTTCTATTTCCATTCCTCCTTCTTTCCTAGCCCATCTGAACTTTGACCTTAGGTAAATGCTGCCCTTTGAATCTTAGATGGTTGATCGTGCTAAGGTGTCACTAGTGTCATTGTTACCCTCATAGACTTGAAACACAGGATTTTGACTGAACCAAAGTTTTGTCTTTGTCTATACCTTGCTCTAAGAGGTCCCAGATACTTCCTAGTCCCAAATTTTCTTATTGAGGCTCCATTTTCTCTGTCAATGAAATGGTTGCTGTCTTTCCACTTTCAAGTTCTGAACTAAGACTTATATGTCCATCAGGAGCATTGGTGTTACAGTAGTAGAATTCTCCTCTATAATGTGGGAAGCCCTTCACGCAGTCACCACCTGAGACTTGCAAGGTGTTCTGGTAGCATACTGGTTACCAGTTGGGCTACTAACCTGAAGATCAACATTTTGAAATTCTTCCAGCTGTTCCGCGGGAGAAAGATGAGGATTCCTGCTCCTGTAAAGATTCACAGCCTCGAAAACCCTATGCAGGGTCTATATGAGTCGGAACAGACTCCACGGCACGCTACCACCACCACCATGATACTGAACAGGTTTAAGCAGAGCTTCCAGACTAACATGGATGAAGAAGACAGACTACTTTTGCAACTCAGTCAATGAAAATCCCATGAACCACAACAGCCCAATCCATAAGAGTTTCTGAGGGTAGCACAGGATGAAAAAGTATTTTGTTCCATTGTGCATACACTCACCATAAGTCTAACACCATCTCAAAGGCATGTAACAACAACATATATACATCAGATCTTCCCACCAGCCTATAATCCTGGGGACGCAAGAGGAACCCACCCAACCACTGCCATCAAGTTGACTGCAGCATATAACAATCCTGTAAAGCAGAGTAGAACTGTTGCATGGGATTTCCGAGGCTGTAAATCTTCATGGGAGCAGATTGCCTCATCTTCCTCCAGTGGCGTGGCTGGTGGATTCAAAACCAGTGATCTTTTGGTTAGCAGTCCAGCATTTAATCCACTGCACTATCAGGAGAAACAGCAGAAAAAACTAACCAGACAGGAAAGAAAGAATAAATGGAGAAAGAGAGAGGAGACTTACTACTCTTTTGGCTTTACTATCATATGTTGTTGTTGTTGTTAAATGCCATGGAGTCAGTTCCGACTCACAGCAACCTTGTACAGGGTTTCTAGGACTTTTTAAATCTTCATAGGAGCAGAATGCCTCATTTTTATTCCACGGGGTAGTTGGCGGGCTTGAACCACTGACCTTATGGAGACACCACACTCTCTTCACTGTCGCATATGTCACCTCATTCCATCATTGCAACATCCTAGCAAGAGAGGGTTTATTTACTCTTTTCTGACCTTATTTTCTTAGAATGCCAGCTAAAACTAAGGACAAAAGGCTGCATGGACTTACAATTTCTCAAGAGTTGCTGCTAGAGTCACTCCTTTAGGTCTTGCTAAGAGGTAATTCCATCATACCATTCAGTCTATGTATGCTGAAGTCAGAAACTAGCTGAGAAAGAGAACAGTTAGGAAAGTTTTTGGTCTAACTGGGATTTCTATGGAATAAGGATGTCTTTATTCTTGGCTAAAGACTTGCTAGGCTAAACAAACTCGTAAGTCCATCCTGGAGCAGCCACAGGGTAGGGTATAGTTTGAAAGAGCTCAAGAGAGCTGGAAATTTCTCCCCTAGAGTCTTGGGGCTTAAGAAATCTAGATATGGTTGCTGCTGGAACCTCAGCAATTTTAGAGAATACTGATGGCAATAAGATTCTGGCTTGCTGTTTCAGCAAGTCAGTTGGCAAGAATGAATGGGTCTCCCACAAGCCTAGAGCAGACTGAGAAGGGAATGTGGTCTTGATTTATTTTGATGGGATTGAACAAGGCTTCCCACCAAGGCAAACGACCCCATCGTTAAGAAACTGTTGCATTGTTCACCATAGGCATGACTAGATGGGGCAGATTTAAGAAATAGTCTTGTAAATTGTGTATTATTGGGGTCTCCATGGAGTCCTGGTGTGGCGCTGTGGGTTAATGCACCAGACTGCAAAGCCATTTGAACTGCAAGGTCGGCAGTTCAAGCTCACCAGCTGCTCCTCGGAAATCCTATACAGGGTCGTTATGGGTCAGAACCTACTAGATGGCACTTAACAACAACAACATGGGACAGAGAACATGAGAGCTACCTGCTAAAGTCAAGAGAAAACTGCAAGTTGTTCAGGCTCAATAGACTTTGCCTCTTTTCCTCTATACCTCGTGCACCTGCCCCAACTCTGGAGGACTCAGAAGAAAGGGAGAGAGAAAAATAAAAAATGCAAAGTTTCAGTTTGGGGTGATGAAAAGGTTTTGGAAACAATGGTGCTCATAGTTTCATGACATGATGAATATCATTAATGCCACTGAGTTAGATGTTTGAAAATCATTAAACTGGCTATTTAATATTACATTTTTTGCACAACAGGGGAGTGCTGTGACTCTGTAGGATAAGAATTGGACTGCTAACCACAAGGTCAGTGGTTCGAGTTCACCAGCTGCTCTGAGGGAGACAGATGAAGTTTTCTGTTTCTGTAAAGATTTATAGCATCAGAAACCCTGTTCAGGGTTGCTATGAGTTGGAATCAACTCAAAAGCACTTAACAACAACATTTTTTACATAGTAAAATATTTTAAAAGGAACAGAGAAAATGGAGAATTATACTAAACAATGTCCACTTGGAATCCTGGTGTGGTGTTGCGGGTTAATGCACTGGACTGCAAGGTTGGTTTAAACTACAAGGTCGACAGTTCATACTCACCAGTCACTCCTCAGAAACCAATATAGGCTTTCTATGAGTTGGAATCAACTCAACAGCACTTAACAACAACAACAATGTCAACTTGCCCATGCGTGTCTGGCCTGAGCTGAGGTTAGTGAGAGTGGGAACTGGGTAGGAAGAGAAAAGCTTCAAGTTATATGTGAATTTAATGTTTCAAAAAGGACTGGAACAGAATTTATTAATGGCAAAAAATGAATTTCAATGATAAAAACAAGATTGTTTTTATTATTGAAAGTCACTGAAAATCTTTGAAATCAGTCTCAGATAAATGTTTTGACATCTAAGGGTAGGAAAATGAGGTTCAACGTAGCTTGATTATAGGTGATATTAGGAAAAAGAGAAAAGCAGTGTTTTTCTCTTTTTAAAGACAACCTAGTAAAGATAGCCCAGACAATAAATTAGTTATGTCAAATATCACAGATGTTTACAATGCTAGAATTTTAGTCCTGTTTTTCAATTCCCAGGGCAGAGGATTTACTAGTGCTATGGAGGTAGAAATCAAAAGCAGTTGTAGTTGTTAAGCTTAAAGTTAAACAGATGTTTTGGAATTACTTTTTCCCAGGATTATCAGCAGCAGCATAAATGTGTTTCTTTCAGGAATTAAGGAAATCAGTTTAGGAATTTGCAATGGGGTCTGTAGTGCAAATCAGTCTATCTTCATATCATTCTGTGGGTTCTTGTGGCATGAGAACACTCCAGCTGGTCAGCTTAACAGAATATGTCAAGAAGTACAGACCTTTATGTTGTTGGTTGCTATTGAGTTTGCTCAAGTGCAACCTTACATACAATAGAACACAAGTTTCCTAGTCCTGCATCATCTTCATGATTGGTGATATGTTTGTGGCTATTGTTACTGCTAATATGTGGTGGTGGTGGTGGTTATGTGCCGTGGAGTCGGTTCCGACTCATAGCGACCCTGTACAGGGTTTCCGAGGCTGTAAATTTTTACAGCAGCAAAAAGCCTCCTCTTTCTCCTAATATGTAGTGCCTTCCAATATGGGAGTTTATCCTCCAGCACTTTATGGGGCAGTGTACTGTTGTGATCCATAAGGCTGTCATCGGCTAATTTTCAAAAGACCAGACCTTGCTTGCTGGAGGCAAAGAGAACTTAAAATACTTACTGATGAAGATCAAAGACAACAGCCTTTAGAATGGGTTGTACCTCAGTGTAAAGAAAACAAAAATCCTCACCACTGGACCAATAAGTAGCATCATGATAAATGGAGAAGAGATTGACTTCATTTTATTTGAATTCACCATCAACACTCATGGAAGCAGCAATCAAGAAATCAAAGGACATACTGCTTTAGGCAAATCTTCTGCACAAGACCTCATTAAAGTGTTCAAGGGCAAAGATATCAGTTTGAGGACTAAGGTGTGCCTAACCCAAGCCATTGTATTCTCAATTGCCTCCTATGCATATGGAAATTGAACAATGAATAAGGAACATTTGATGCATATGAGATAGGGTGATTAAGAAGACTGTTAAAGGCATCTGCCAGAAGAATAAACTAATCTGTGTTGGAAGAAATAGTTCTGAGAAGCCAGAATGTCCAAACTTCACTTCTCATACTTTGGACATATTGTTAAGAGGCATCAGCTCCTGGAGAAGGACATCATGCTTAATAAAGTGAGGGTCAATGAAAAAGAAGAAGACCCCCAATGAGATGGAGTGACACAGTGGCAGCAGCAATGGGCTGAAGAGTAACAGTTGTGAGGGTGGTGTTTTGTTCTGTTGTGTGTAGGTTCACTGTGAGTCGGAGCTAACTCAATGGGACCTGCCAACAACTAGCCCTTTCTTCCCACTCTGTCTTATTTTGAAAGCTCCACAGAAACCTGTTCACCATAGATGGCCTGGCTGGTATTAGAAATGGCAGTACCATAGTAATACTCAAGCCACTACAGTAAGGAAGACAAATTGACAGGCGGGTGGTGGCCTTACAGACTTAAAACAGTTCCAGATGCTCACAGAACAGCTGCCTATGTAATGTGTGTTTGTGGTTTTGCCAAGACCATTTCTTTCATGGTTGCCAAGTACTTTTTGTTGTTGATGATGTTTTCTCATTCTTTCAGTTGTTTATAGTAAAGAATGCCAGGGAATTTTTTTTTTTTTTTTTTAGCTAAACCCAAAAAAAGTAATGAAAATATTACAAAGAAAGTCCCAACATTAAAGAAAGAAAGGATGGGGAGAGGGTGTAGAAAGGGGAAAAGGTTTTCGCTAAGTCAGCCGTATATACAAAATGTTATAGTTTTATCAATTCCCAGAAGTGAAAAAAGATCTGTGCATATAATGCTCTAAAAAGTCACAGAAGGAAAAAGGAAATAAATTCAACTCACTTGCTTTGGGCTGCCTTTAAAAAGAAAAAAGAAAGAAGCAGCAGATAAATGCTACTAACAGCTCTTTGCAGTGTTTCATACTGAATAAATAAAATCTTCCCTGCCAACTTTTTTTTATTATTATGTCTGTCTCTGACTTTTTAAATGCTTTCCTTAAAAATGTTTTCATGCTTCCTTTTCCCTGAACATTTTACAGTTCGCCTTCTTAAATTTCACTGGAGATTTGCAAATCAAGTTGCATCTTGCTGATTTGATAGCTGCTTTTACGCAGCCCAGCGGAAGGCAATGCCCTAGCATCACTCTTGCTGGGAAGAGAGTTTATTAGCAAGCCCTCCCCTGCTTGGCTGGCAGGAGGACATGCTAGGAAGACCAGACTAGGTGAGGCCTCGCCCAGAGGCCAGCTGGCAGGTGTCTAGAACAAGCAGATCAGGCTCCTAGGTGGTGACCTTCAATCTCATAATGACAACAAAGAAAATCACCTCTTTCCCCAGGCTTCATTAGAAACCCTTGCTTCCCACCCTGGTTTCGAGAGGGGAAGGCAAAATGGGGAGAAGTAAGAGAAGAAAAAAATCCTTGTTTTGCAATCCCAGTAATTAGTCCTAGAGGATTTCTCCAACTGCTACTGCTGGCAGGAAGGGCTAGGAGAGAGGAGTTACCAGCCTTGCTACACGGGCTACTGTGAAGCCAGCTCTCTACTTGAAATTCAAATGAGCACTGGCCTGACCTTTGCTGTCACATATTTTATTTCAGAGACAGTTTACAAGGCCTCTCCACCATGCAGGTCATGTTTTAGTTTAAACAGAAAGACTCTCGTAGGTGTTAGATGCGAGTTAATGATTACACCGAAATCATTCTAATTAGGCTCTGTTGTTACATGCTACCCTTTGGGGGCTGCTGCTGTTGTCACATAAAGTATTTTGTAGAAAAATAATTGGTCTGAGATCTCTTCCTCACTCTCTCGCATGCCCATCTCCTTCCTCCCCTTCTCTCTCTCTCTCTCTGTAATAATTATTGATCTTTCCGCGCTTGATCAGGAAGATCGCTCACCTCCCATCCCTACAAACCTTACTGAAGGCACTGAGAGCTTCGCCTGTATACAGGTCTGGTCCTTTGATGAGTCCAGGCTGACATCTTCTCATCAAAGGGCAAATGAGAATTAGGTTTCTGTAAGGGCTCTTCCCAAAATGCCCTTACATTTTGTTCTGATGTGTTTTGCTTTGGGAGAGGGTGGAGAGAGTGGTTGGCTTGTTCAGGAAGCCTGTCACCCTTCTGAGACACGTCCTGGTATGTAAGTGGATGGATGGGTGTCCCTGGCTTCTCTGCTCAGTTTCTTTATCATTTACATACATCTACATACACACACCATGCACACCAGACTAGAGCAAGCAATTTCCAATCTTGTCACCTCTAGGATATTGATTTCTTCTTTTTTTAAAACGTCTCCCAGCTTTTCTTTGTTTCTTTTCATTCATCTGGAATCATTGAACCAGTTGCCTTTGAGAAAAATATTTATCAATTTGAGGGAGTTTATTTAACTCTGAAGGAACCCTGGTGGTGTAACGGTTAGGCATTGAGCTGCTAAACAGAAGGTCAGCAGTTCAAACCCATTAGCCACGCTTCAGGAGAAAGATGAGTCAGTAAACTCCTATAAGGATTTACAGGCTTGGAAACCCTAGGGAGCAGTTCTATTTTGTCCAATCGGGTTGCTATGAGTCAGAATTCACACAATGGTAGTAGGTTTGGGGGTTTCGTTATTTAACCTTGGAGAAAGCCTAAACAAGGTATAAGGAACACAAGAAGTGCTTGTACGCTGTAATATATATATCATCTCTATCAGTTAGCAGGTTGACTGAATAGTTGAGAGGAACAGGAAAAGGCTTCAAATGAAGGGGAGCGATTCCAAGTGTACCAGGTACTCTAACAACCTAAAAACAACAGTGGTGTTTCCATGGTAGAATTCTCCCCTTTCATACGGGACACCTGGGTTTCATTCCTGGCTAATACACTCATACACAACCACCATTAGTCTATCAGTGGAGGCTTGTTTGTTGCTATGAAGCTAAACAGATTTCAGCATACCTTCCCGACAAAGAAGGATTAGAAAGAAATCTGAAAATTAGCCAGTGAAAATGGGTTTGCGTCACAAAGGTCCAACCCTACTCTGTGTATGGGGTCACCATGAATCAGGGGCCAAGTGAATGGCAACTAACAACAAAAATAAAATATCTGACAATGATGATTTTTTCCTGAGCCCCACGGTTCTGAAGAAACAGCCTGGATTAGGAAAACCCCTCACCCAAAAAAGCAAAGAGTCACATTTCCGATATGACTTTAATAAAACTCACAGATGATCTCTTATTTACCTATGACAAAGTGACAGATCCTCCAAATTATATTTCTTTGCCCCATAATGATTAGCTGAAATGTTGGTCCCCACTGATTAATCAGTAGAAAGTCTCAACTCAAGGCTGATGATTCAAACCTATCAGCCGCTCCTCGGAAAGCGGGTAACTATGAATCCGAAATGGACTCAACAGCACTTAATAACTATTTAGCTATATTAAAAGTTCCGTTCTTCTAGGCCTTACTGTCTCCTCCAATAGAAGCTTGCTACTCAGAATATGATCAACCACAGACCACCACCAGCAGCAGCTGCCCCTGAGAACGAGCTGTGGTTGTTAGATGCCATCTTGTTGATTTCCACTCAGCAATCCCATGTGACATAGTCGGCCTGCTCTATAGTATTTCCTAGGCTGAAATCTTTACTGCAACAGATCACTAGGCCTTTTCTCCCACTGAGCCAACCTTTCCGTTAGCAGAAGAGTGCTTAACCTTTGCACCATCTCGGCTCTTCAGGACCTGGTTGTTGTTCTTGTTAAGTGCTGTTGAGTTCATTCCAACCTACAGTGACCCTGTATAGGGTTTCCCAAGAGTGAGCTTGAACCACCGACCTTGCAGTTCAACCTGACTTTGCAGTCCAGTGCATTAACCCACAGTGCCACAGTGCAGAATCACATAATCCACCTCATACCTTCAGAAATAGTATTTACACTTTAACACAATCCCCAGGGGATTCACATGCTCACTGAATCTGAGAAGTCATGCTTTGCAACATACTTGCCTTCACATGGGAGTCCCTAGGTAGGGCAAACATTAATGAATTCAGCTGCCAGCCAGATAGCTGGAGGTTCTAGTCTATCCGAAGGTACCAGGAAAAATGGTCTGATAATCTATTTCCCAAAAAAGGCAGTCATTGAAAACTCTATGGAGCACAAGTCTACTTTAATACACATGGGTCACCAGGAGTCTGGCTGAATCAACTCAACAATAACTGGTCATAAGTAACTTCACCAGCATCATAAGAATGTCTTACTCTTCACAGAAACAAAGGATTTCCTGAAATCTAAATCATACCTCCCTCTACCATAGAAGGAGACACAACCTTCAAATTCCCAGTTTGCTTCCCCATGAGATTGGAAAGAATAAAATAGAGTCACTAATTTGATTTTTAAAAAGGAAGCAAAAAAAAAATCCCTTTGCTGAAAAATATGTTATACTTCTTTGCTTTCATTTTCTTTTTTTTTTCATTGGAGAGTAGTACTCAGAGAGGCTTGAATCCTTTTGCAGAAAGTCATAATCATTAAACACTGAGTTATATTAATGTGACATGTTCATTTTATCTTCTCTTAAGAGCTAATTCTAGCTGTAAGTCCACAAAAATCTGTACTCTATGAATAAACATTACACCAGTGAGACTCAATTCAATTCACGTTCTACACAAATATGAAAGGACCCATTTCTCACTGAATGGACTTCCAGTTGTAACTTGGGAGGATCTGGATATCTCTTGCCATATTTTAAGTGAAAATGTATTCAGATGTATATATGGTGGTACAATGTTTAAGTGCCCAGGTACAAACTAAAAGGTTGGCATTTCAAACCTACCTGGTCACTCCAAGGGAGGAAACACCTGGCGATCTGCTTCTATAAAGATTAAAGCCAAATGGGACAGTTCTACCATTGTCATATCAGGTCACGATAAGTCAGAATTGACTCAAATGCACCTGTTGTTGTTAAGTATCTTCAAGTCAGTTCCAACTCATAGCAATCTGTCTAGAATTTCCAAGAAATGGCTAGTGAGCTTGAACCACCAACCTTGTGGTTCAAACCAACCTTGCAGCCCAGTGCATTAACCACAGTGCCACACCAAGTCTTCCAAATGCACCTCACAGCAATATATCTATATATGATTGTGTACGTTGTGGTTAAGTACCCTTGAAATGATTCCTACTCATAGTGACCCTGTATAGGGTTTCCAAGGAGCAGCTAGTGGGTTTGAACCACCGACCTTGAAGTTAGTGTCCCAGTGCTTATCCAACAGTGCCATAGTAAGGCCCCAGATATATGTATGTTGTGGTTGTTATTAAATGCCGTCAAGTTGGTTCCAACTCATAAGTGACCCTGGGTTTCCAAGGAGCAGCTGGTGAGCTTCAACCACCGACTTGCGGTTCAAACCAACATTGCAATCCAGTGCATTAACCCACAGAGACACATATACATGTATAGAAATGAATATAAGAGTGTACTCTATATCTTTAAGGCATAGTCTGGATGGGTAAAAGAAGCAAAACAATGTTAAGATGCCTGACTGTCTGATGAATACTAGTTTCCCTGGCCTAGTATTATAAAATAGACACTTGAGTGGAATAGAAAGGAATATCAGGGAACCTGATTACAGGAAGCTTATAAGCCTGTCTTCAGTCTACAACTGATTGGCATACCTAAAATGGGTTCTAGAACTTGTCCAGTGAAATAGGCTTCCTGCAGAGGCATTGTAGTGTATAAGACTTTAAGTGGAACCCTGAGCCCCATCCAAAACCTTTTCACATGGGACATTCCCACTTGAAAGGACAAGCAGATCAGCCTGGAACAGCTAGAGGAACAGAAGACACTTCATGAAAGAAAGACTAACAGGAAAAATCCAAAATATAAAAATGGCAGTCTGATTGCAGGGTGTTCATCAGGGAGCCATCAAGATAAGGAATCAAATCCCTTCAGGACAAACCACTCTCCAAGACTGAAACTCAAAGGGAACACATGAGCAGACATGTAAGCTTGCTGGATCCATGTTGGTCTGCTGGTGAGTGGAAGAGGGGGAAAGGCAGCAATGAAGAAATGGGCTGAGTTTGACCACATTCCACAGATTCCCATTAACCTGGAGATGAGAGAGAAAAGAGGAAAGGCTGGTTGGTCTGAAGTGTGGTGAGACCTGGGGACTCCTGAATCTATGGACAAGTACATAGCCACAGAGGACTAGAGCTGAGAATGAAGTGCCCAGCTGATATGAAGTGAGTGGAGATGCACAAGAATACTCAACCTTGTAGATAGTGCCCATCTGACCTAGCTTTGATGGCTTGATGATCAGAACTCAACTAGAGGAAGATAAAAAAAAATTTTTTTTGATAAAGGAAACAAGTGTAAATTGCTACAAATTGATGAATTTGACCTATACTTATGGATGTAGTAGCTGAAAATACCAACTGAGAGGGAAGAAGTCTTCACATCAAATATCAATCCTGTCTCCTCTGTATAGAGGGTCGATGTTGTTGTTGTTAAGTGCTGTCGAGTAGATTCCAACCCATAGTGACCCTCTATATAGTTTCCAAGGAGCAGCTAGTGAGCTTGAACCACTGACATTGCATCTCAAATGACTTTGCAGTCTGACGCCTTAACCCACAGCGCCACATAGGGATAGGCAATTTAGACATTGTTGTTGTTGTTGTTAAGTGCCTTCGAGTCGGTTCCGACCCAATTGGCAACCTAAAATGGAGGCAGGGGGCCTGTAAAGGCATGAAGTGACTGGTTTACAAATTTTCAAGAGGGAATTTAGTCTCAGAGGTGCGGGGGAAGGTAGAATCCCCACTGAATAGTTTTCATCTTGTCTAGATGGGACTGGTAAAAAAAGATAGAGACAAGATTCTCAGGATTCAATAGTGAGTAATTGTTATCATGATTAATTATGACTGTCACAACTGTAAAGGTAGAAATTATGTAATAAAAATTGGGGAGTAGTTAATCTTATACTCTAGGAATAGAGCACCCTAGGACCATCAAGGGAGAAGAGCATGAGCAGAATGTGGAACCCTATCCAGAGAAGCACTGACACCAGAGATGGAGGCAGAGATGAGGATATGGAGAGAGGGAGCAGCTGAGGACTCTAGAGTCATGGAAAGAGAAAGGTAGAGTGCTGGTGGACAGGAGGCAGGCTTCCAGAATGTGTCCTTTGGTTGTTTCAATGATTACACATTCCTGAGTGTTTTTGTGAACATCTTCTCACCCCACCCTACCCCACCCCACCCCGCAAACAGAGGAAATATAAGCAAATACTGCTGAATGATGGTGCACAGAGAAGATTGTAATCATTGCAATGAAACAATGAGTGCAAACGTGATATTCTTCCATGTAAACTATCACTCAGTTCACAATTAAAATAAAAAGAGTATATATGTTTAATTCCGTTTTGAAGCCCCCTAGCATATTTGTGTGGAGTCCTGGCATGGCACTGCAGGTGGTTCAAGCTCACCAGCTATGCCTCAGAAACCCTATACAGGGTTATTGTGAGTCAGAACCAACTAGACAACACTTAACAAATATAGAGAGAAAGAGATGCAAATGGCCACTAATTATCAAAACAGGAAATGTACAAAGTATGAATCTCGGGAAATTTCTGTGAACATTTTTCTGTGAAAAATGAAATAGAACTTATAAAGATTGATATCCTAAGCATTAGTGAGCTATAATGGACTCGTATTGGCCATTTTGAATATGACAATCGTATGTTTTGCTATGTCAGGAACAAGTTCAAGAGGAATGACATAGAATTCATCATCAAAAAGAACATTTCAAGATCTATCTTGAAGTACAATGCTGTCTGTGATAGGCTAATATCTATACACCTACAGGGAAGACCATAATTAATAATAATTAATACAATTATTATTCAAATTTACAAATCAAGGATTAAAGCCAGTGATGGTGAAATGGAAAAATTCTCTAAACTTCTTCAATCTGAAATTGATCAAACATGCAATCAAGGTGTATTGATAATCACTGGTGATTAAAATTTGAAGTTTGGAAACTAAAAGAAAGGATCAATAGTTGGAAGTATGGCATCGGTGATAGAAATGATGCTGGAGATTGCATGGTTGAATTTTTTTCAAGAATAATGACTAATTCATAGCAAATATCTTTTTTCAACAACATAAATGGCAACTGTACACGTGAACCTTGCCAGTGGAACACACAGGAATCAAATTGACTACATATGTGGGAAGAGATGATAGAAAAGTTCCATATCAGTAGCCAAAACAAGGCCAGGGGCAGACTGTGGAAGAGAATATCAATTGCCCATATGCAAGCTCAGTCTGAAGTTATTAAAGAAAATTAAAACAAGTCAACAAAAGCCAAAATATGACCTTGAACATTGTTTCTGTTAACTACTGTCAAGTCAGTTTGACCTTGAATTTACCCCACCTAAATGTAGACACCATCTCAAGAACAGATTTGATGCATTGAATACTAATGACCAAAAACCAGAAGAGCTGTGGAATGACATCAAGAACATCATACAGGAAGAAAGCAAAAGGTCACTCAAAAGATAGGAATGAAAGAAAAGACCAAGACGGATGTCAGAAGAGACTCTGAAACATGTTTGCCTGTGTAGAGATGCTAAAGCAAATGGAAGAAATGAGGAAGTAAAACAGCAGAACAGAAAATTCCAAAGGATGGCTTGAGAAGACAAAGTCAAGCATTTTAATGAAATGTGCAAAGATCATGAGATAGAAAACCAAAGGGAAGAACACACTCAGCATTTCTCAAGCTGAAAGAACTAAAGAAAAAATTCAAGTCTCGACTTGAAATACTGAAGGATTCTATGGACAAATATTGAAGGATACAGAAAGCAAAAAAGAAGGTTGAAGGTATACACAGAATCATTGTATCAAAAAGAAATGGTTGATGTTCAACCATTTCAAGAGGTAGCATATGATCAAGAACCAATGGTTCTGAAGGAAGATGTCCAAGCTGCACTGAAGGTATTGAGGAAAAACAAGGCTCCAGGAATTGAAGGAATTTAAATTGAAATATTTCAACAAACTGATGCAGCACTAGAGGTGCTCACTCATCTATGCCAATAAATTTGGAAGACAGCTATCTGACTAACCAATTGACTAGATCCATAATTGTGCCTATTCCAAAGAGAGATGACCCAACGGAATGCAGTAACCATTGAATAATATTATTAATATCACATGCAAGTAAAATTTTGCTGAAGATAATTCAAAAAATGGCTGCAACAGTACATTGACAGGGAACTGCTAGAAATTCAAGCTGGATTAAGAAAAAGACATAGAACTCGGGATATCATTGATGACATCAGATGGATCTTGGCTGAAAGCAAATATGAGCAAGACATTTACTTGTGCTTTATTGACTACGCAAAGGCTTTATACTGTATGACTCATGCCAAGCTATGAATAACATTGGGAGCAATGGGTATTCCAGAACATTTAATTGTGTTCATGAGGAACTTGTGCAAAGATCAAGAGGGAATCATTCAAAAAGCAAAAGGGGATATCGAATGGTTTAAAATCAGGAAAGATGTGTAACAGGGCTGTATTCTTTATTACGTGTATTCACTCTGAATGCTGAGCAAATAATTGGAGAATCAAGATTATATGAAGAACATGACATCAGGATTGGAGGAAAACTCATTAACAACCTTCAATATGCAGAGGATACAACCTTGCTTGCTAAAAGCAAAGAGGACTTAAAATACTTAATGATGAACAATCGAAGACCACAGTAAAATAAACAAACTGTAAAATGTAAATGTAAAAATAAACAAAAAATCCTCAACATTGGACCAATAAATAATATCATGATAAATGGAGAAAAGATTGCAGTTGTCAAAGACTTCATTTTGCTCAGATCCACTATCCACACTCATGGAAGCAACAGTCAAGAAATCAAAGCACATATTGCAGTAGGCAAATCTGCTGCAAAAGACCTCTTTTTTACAGTGTTCAAGAACAAAGATGTCAGTTTGTAAAGTAAGGTGTGCCTGGCCCAAGCCATGGCATTTTCTAATGCTTTGTAGGCATTTAGTGACATTGAGTATATTTTTCGAGTTGTGCAATGATTCTCACGCTGATTTTCTGAGTCGTTCCTCTCCCTTTAACAAAAATTCACTGTCCCTTTAAGGTTCCTATCTAATCTTTCAAGTTGTTGTCAATTTGATACCATATAGAGAGTTCTTAAAAGAACATGATGCTCAAGGCTGACTTTTTTATTAGTTAAGCTAAACTCTTACTTGATTTTGAACAAACTTCAGGTTTAAGGTTTAAAGATGATTGCAGAACAATAGTTTTAAGATAGGCTGTGTGATTCAGAAGTAGATATATGTGTTATGGTTAGTTTCCAGCTAAATCTAGGAAACAAACAGGAGGCGGATACACAAGGCAAATTGCAACTACTGGAACCAAATCCTGCAGCAACTCTCAAACAACCCCTCTCTGCATTCTTGGATTATCCTTCTTGTTTCCTTACTTATCAAATATTTATTGTCAACAACCGGCAGTTCTGTTTGCACACAGTGTGATGGGGTAATGAGATAGTTAGGTTTCCTCCTGCTATTGATGGGGCATGCTGATGGTATGAATAATTTCCTCTTTTTATAAATGGGAATTTAATTATTGATGCCTTGTTTAGGCAGTGACAAAGGTGTTGCCAACAAAAACTGCTGTTGGAGGCCTTGGCAGACACCAGACAACCAGGGTGCAGTCTAGGATTTGTGGGGTCATGAAATAAACCTGCTTACTTGTTTAGAATGGAGAGAAGATGTCTTTGAATATATAGATAGAGTCGTGGTGTGGCACCATAGGATAAGTACTTGGCTGCTAACTACTAGGTCAGCAGTTCAAATCCACCAGCTGCTCTTTGGAAACTCTATACAGGATGGCTATGAGTTGAAACCAACTAAACTGTACTTAACAACAGCAGATAGATAGATAGATGATAGATAGATAGAAGATAGATGTAACTAGATAGAGGTAACTAGATAGATGGATAGATAGATAAGGGATGGATAGATAGATGGATAGCTAGCTAGCTGCTATTGAATCAACTGTGATTCAAAACAACTTTATCTACAACGGAATGGAATATTGCCTAATCCTGTGTCATCTTCATAATCACTGGCATATTAGAGCCCATTGTTTTGGCTATTGTGCCAGTCCATCTCATCAAGGGTCTCTCTTCCCCTTGCTGGTCTTGTACTTCACCAAACATGATGTTCTTCTGTCGAGATGTATTCCTTCTGATGATGTGTTCAAAACAGGAGAGTCGCACAAGGTTCTTTTGTGATCCATAGGGGATTCATTATTTGGGAAGTGGATTGCCAAGTTTTCTTCCTAGTTTCTCTTAGTCTACAGATCCTCTGAAACCTGTCTACCAGAGATGACCCTATGGGTATCTGAAATACCAGTGTCTTAGCTTTCAGCACCATAACAACACTAACCACCACAATATGACAAACTTACAAACGGCTGATGCGTGCATATATTGATGTTGTTAAGTGCTGTTGAGTCAGTTCTGACTCACAGAGATCCTACATAGGTTTTCCAAGGAGCGACTGGTGGGTTTGAACTGCTGACCTTGCGGTTCAGTGCTTATCATACAACGCCACACCAGGATTACTATATTTGTGTGTTATATTGGTTACAACTCATAGCAACGCTATGCACAACACAAAGAAACACTGCCCAGTTCAGCACCATCTTCACAATTGTTACATTTGAGCCATTTTTGCTGCCACTATGTCAGTCCATCTCGTTGGGGGTCTGCTTCTTTTTCGGTGACCCACCACTTTACCAAGCATGATGTCCTACTTCAGGGATTGATCTCTCCTGATAATATGTCCAAGAGATAAATGCCCTCCATCTTCGATTCAAAGAACACTTCTTTCAACACAGTTTTGTTTGTACTTCTGACAGTCCAGTGTACTTTCAATATTCTTAGCCAATACCATAATTAACATGCATCAGTTCTTCTATGGTCTTCCTCATTCATTGTCAAACTTTCACATGCATACAAAATGATTGAAAATACCATGGCTTGGGTCAGGTGCATTTTACTCCTCAAATTGACATTTTTCTCTTTAACACTTTAAAGCAGTCTTTTGCTGCAGATTTTCCTAATGCATTATGTCATTTGATTTCTTGACTGCTACTTCCATGAGTGTTGATTGTGGATTCAGGTAAAATAGTCTTGGATAACTTCAATATTTTGTCCATTTATCATGATGTTATATATAAGTCTACTTAAAAGGATTTTCATTTACTTAACATTAAGGTTCAGCCCACACTGAAGGCTGTAATCTTCTATTTTCATCAGTATTTCAAGTCTTCTTCACTTTCAGCAGGCAAAGTTGTGTAATCTGCATGTCACAGGTTTATTAATGATGCTGTTTTTCTTCATCTAATCCAGCTTCTCGTAGTGGTTACAAATCGGGCTGCGAACCACAAGGTTAGCGGTTCGAAACTACCAGCCGCTCCACGGGAGAAAGATGAGGTTTTCTACTCCCGTAAAGATTTACACCCTCAGAAGCCCTGTACAGGGTTGCTATGGGTCGGAACTGACTCTACGGCACTTAACAACAACAATCCAGCTTCATGGATTATTTGCTCAGTATATAGATTGAATAAGTATGGTAAAAGGATACAGCCCTGGAGCACACTTTTCCTGTTGTTACACCATTCCGTGTCTCCTTGTTCTCTTGGTCTATGTACAGGTTCCTCATGAGCACAGTTAAGTGTTCTGGGATACCCATTCTTCACAATGTTATCCAAAATTTGTTATGATTCACAGTCAAATGCATTTGCATAGTCAACAAAGCGCAAGTAAACTTCATTCTGGTATTCTCTGCCAAAGTCAAGGCCAATTCAACAGCAACTAACAACCACAACAAACTAAAGGTCAACATCCTGATTGGAGTTTAGTAGGAAATGTCCTGATCACTGAGGTCAGAGCTGCAAGCTTTTATTTCTCTCAGCCCTGCTGGAGAACCTTAGGGAGGCTGCATTCCCTCTCTGTAGCCTCAGTTTCCTCACTATAAAGTTGAAATCTCTTTTCAGTTGTTAAAAATAAAATTTATCATCATGGAAAGCTTCTCCCCCCTGGAAAATAAAAATCACAAGAAAACACACCCACAGCCATCCAGTCGATTCTGACTCATAGGGACCCTATGTAGGATTTCTGAAGCTGTAAGTCTTTACAGGAGCAAATAGCCTCATCTTTGTCTTGTGAAGCAGCTGGTGGGTTTGAACAGCTGACCACCCAATGCCTAACCCACAGTGCCTTAAAAAACAAAAAATGACAAACAACCAAAAGACAGAAGCAGTGTGATTTTCAGTGTGGCCATGGAAACATAAAAACTCTAGTTCTTTTTCCTCTCCTCTATTGAATGGGGAAGGGTTCTGAGGGGCACAAATGACTTGCATTCCATTACTAACTTAAAGGTTGGTTGTTGGAATCTGTCCAGTGGACCAGGAGACAAAGGCCTGACAATTTGTTTCCTAAAAGGTTACAACCAAGACAACCCAACTGAGCACAGTTCTACTATAGCACACAAGATCATCATGAGTCGAAATGGACTGGGAGGCAACCAATTTGGTTTTTCTTTGTTTGGTGGAATGGAGATAATGCTGATTACTTATTTCACAAGGTTATCCTCCACCCTTTGGGCCCCTTCTTAGTATTTCTGGAAGCTGAACCCTACAGACAACATCACCCAATTTCCTTTGATTTTTGCCTTTCTACTGGCCTGGGCCAATGAAAGGTGCCAACAAGAGATCAAAAGGCAGGAGTTGAGAGATACTGGTATATTTCTTCACCCCCTCTTCCCTTTTTCTGTAACCCTCTGTGACAACCGCTGTGCCTTTCTATCACTACAGCTCCCACTGATGGTCCTTTCTTCCCTGCTCCAACTCTCAAAGGTCACAGGTTAATAACCTAAATCCCCCCTCTTTGTTACCCTCACCCTGCACATAGTAACAGTTCTACACTGTTACTAGCCTCTGGTGCCTTGCACCCTACCCACATCTCTATACATAGTCTTTTCAATAAAGCTTTGTACTTGAACCATCTGAGTTTAACTCTGTTTCATGCCAATGCTCTGAGTGATACATCGGTAAATATTAAGAAGAAGGCATTTAAAATATTTTAGATGCTTTCAAAATAATTAAGCCATAGGCTTCTAAGAATGAAATCTAATTGTGTTTTGGGCATCTTCTTCAAGTGAGGGCATCCAAGTCATAAACCCAGGCTGTAACTAGTGTAAATGCTATCAACAGGTTGTGTAATTTTTGTAATTAGCTGTTCTCGTATCCTGATTAGTTGCTGACTCGATCATTGTGATCCACAGGGTTTTCAATGGCTGAGTTTTGGAACTATATTGCCAGACCTCTCTTCCTAGTCCATCTTACTCTGGATTATCTAATGGAACCTATTCAACATCATAGCAACCTGCAAGCTTTCACTGACGTACAGGTGGTGGCAATGAAGTGCATTGTCAACACCAGACCTTTCTGCATGGAAGGTGAAATTCTACCATTAAACCACTACTTCCCCCAAATCCAGTTGTTACCAAGTCAGCTCTAACTCATGGTGGCCCCATGAAGTGGGCTCCATAAGGTTTGAGTGATTGGTTTTTCAAAAGCAGATCACCAGATGCCTCTGTGTAGACTCCAACCTCCAGCTTATCAGTTAGAAGCCAAGTGTGTTAACTGTTTGCATTGCCAGGGACTCTAGGTTACATGGTTGTTGTTGCTATGTGTCATCTAGCCAATTTTAACTCACAGTAACTCTGAACAGGGTTTCCAAGGAGCAGCTGGTGGGTTTGAACAGCTAGCCTTGTGGTTAGCAGTCCAGTGCTTATCCTACATCACCACACCAGGACTGTAGAAATGTTGTTGTTAAGTGTTGTCTAGTCAATTCTGACCCTGTGCAGGGTTTCCAAGGAGCAACTGGTGGTTTTGAGCTACCATCTTGCAGTTCAGATAAACCTTGTGGTCCAGAGTTTATCCTACAGCAGCACACCAGGAGGTACTAGATGTGAAGTCCTAGTATACATTGATCACAATGTGGCATTGGCTTTATCCACCTCAACCAGAGGAAACTGTGACGAGAAAGAGAGCATGCCTTGATGGACAAGGTATTACTAGGAGACAGGAGTGGGATTTCTAGCTATGTGATCTTGATCTTTGATATTTCAGATGCCCCATTTTAACATTCACTAGATAATAATAGGAGTCCTGGTGTGATGCTGTGGGCTAATGCGCTGGACTGCAAAGTCATTTGAACCACAAAGTCGGTGGTTCAAGCTCACCAGCTGCTCCTTGGAAAATCCTGTACAGGGTCGCTATGGGTCTGAACCAACTCGACAGCACTTAACAACAGCAGATAAGAAGAAGAAGAACTATCCCATGAGGTTATTAAGAACATCAAAGGAGATGGGATATATAAAGTCCTTGGCAAACATAAAATCCTGTTGTGTAAAAGCAATATAATTATCATAGGTTCAAATGTATTTTTTTCAGGGGTTTGGGTTTGTTTTTGTTTTTTTTAGAGTACAAAATTGAACATACACTAATAAAATCATACACTAACTTTATTACTTCCACACCTCCTAACTGGGCACACAGGACCAATTTTCAATAAGAATTAGTTGAATTAAAGTCATACAGAAATTCAATATTTTTTGTCAAGCGGCTTTTCATTAAAAAGCAAAACATTGAACAAAGTGTCCCAGTTCTGGAAGATGAAACGAGAATATCTACTAGTTTGCCCATTAAGTTGATCTTATGAGAGTTTCCCAAACATTTTTGCCAACATATTTTTGTAATTAAAATGGATTAATACACTTAGGATGCATTCACAAAAGCATTTATTGGCACTCCTTCCAGGATACATCAGATACGGTGCCTGATTTTTGTCCAGTGATCACCCAAGAGCTTGTACCATTTCTTGTTAATAAGATGGGGCCTTTAACATAATTGAAAGTTGTATCCTATAACAGTTTCATCCGTCAATCAGCATATCATGGGCTTATGCGTACTCTGAAATTTTATTTTATGGCAGACTGAATTTTGCATCACTTTTACATTATATCAGCCAGCATTGATTTCTGGGACCCTAATTATTCCTCATATACTTATGAAGATCACAGAGCACAGCCTTCG
>NW_006408532.1:26049315-26074513 GCF_000296735.1 Chrysochloris asiatica | reverse complement strand
ATGCTGCACAAGACTTTTTAAAAGTGTTGAAGAGAAAAGATGTCAGCTTGAGGACTAAGGTGCGCCTGACCCAAGCCATAGTATTTTCAAGAACCTCATATGCATGTGTAAGCTGGACAGTGAGTAAGGAAGATCATAGAAGAATTGATGCTTTTGAGTTATAATTTTGGAGGAGAATATTGAAAGTGCCATGGGCTGCCAAAAGAGCCAACAGATCTGTGTTGGAGGAAGTGCAGCCAGAGTACCCCTTGGAGGCCAAGATGGCCAAACTTCATCTCTCATACTTCAGACATATTGTCAGGAAGGACTGGTCACTGGAGAAGGATATAATGTTTGGTAAGGTGGAGGGTCAGAGAAAAAGAGCTAGACTCCCAGTAAAATGGATTGGCAAAGTAGCAGCATCAGTGGGCTCAAGCATGTCAACAATTGTGAGGTTGGCCCAAGACTGGGCAGTGTTACGTTCTGTTGTACACAGGATCACTATGAGTCATTACCGATTTGATGGTACCTGACAACAACAACAAACATTCTTACATGTTCACAAAGAGAAAGATAGGCAGAAAGACAGATATCATGGAGAATCAAACAAGCTCCAAAATTCCCACTTAGAATGCTATGTTGTTGTTGTTGTTAAGTACAATCAAGTCAGTTCCAACCCACTGCAACCCTGTATAGGGTTTCTGAGGAGCAGCTGGTGAGCTTAAACCATCAACCTTGCAGTTCAAATAGCTTTGCAGTCTGGTGCATTAACCCACAATGCCACACCAGGACTCTTTGAATGCTATAGATTACCAAAAAAGAAACAGATTTAGGAAAAACTAAGAGATGGAAAAGGGGGACAAAAAGGACAGCAGATATTTCAGTGAGAAACAAGAAGAAAACTCTTTTCCTATTCCTGATTAGCAAGTAGGGATGGCCATGAGGTGGGACCCTGTGGACTTCTGAATGGGTTCTGAAGTCAAACTACCTATTGCTACCAAGTTGATTGCTACTCATAGCAACTCCATGTGTTAGAATAGCTCTGCGCTCCATGAGGTTTTCTTCACTGTAATCATTACAAAAGCAAATCAGCAGGCTTTTTATCTGCACTACCACGAGGTGGGTGTGAGCCAACAACCTTTGTTAGTAGTCCAATGCAAACCATTTGCACCACCCAGGGACCTGAATACAGACTACCTGGTTTTGATACCAGTTCCGTCATTCATTGTTTAAATTTGGGCACATTTGTAACCTCTCGATGCTTCCATTTTCTCTCTGATAAAAGCAGAGTATTAGCTCTATTCACTCCATAGGGTTGTTCTGAAGATGAAAAAAAATCGCTGATCTGCGTAAAGGCCATAAGGCTAAGCTTGACAAATAATATAACCTGAGTGAATTTTAACTATTTTTATTGTCATTTTTAGCCTCAGTCCTCACTAAGTCAGAAGGTTGCCATTAGTTATGATTTTTACATGTGTGTAAACATCTAACTTAAATCTAAAATACTTCTAGTCCCAGCTTAGTCCTTTTTTGCCAAGTCCTGCCCAGCTCTCACATTCAATACTCCCAAGAGGGTAGCAGATCCAAAAATCTCTGCATATTCTAGAACAAAAAGGAATCTTAGGGATAATATTGTCCATTTCACATATTTTGTGATAAGAAGACAAACTCAGCAACATATTACTTGCACTGAATTTCTTGCAAAAGTCTATGTGTTGAACCTAGACCAGGAATGGGGGCAACATCCCTTCTCATTAAACAGCCCAGTTATCCATGTTGTCACAATCTTCCCAAAGAACAAAACTGCTTCTTTGTTTTCTCCATCACTCAGAATTCTAACATCCAACCTGAAGTAAGCAGTTGCTGACGAGTGAATTCTGACTCATAGCAGCCTCGTGAGTGTCAGAGTAGAACTGTGTCCCATAAGGTTGTCAATGGCTGATTTTTTAAATAGTAGATCCTGATCAGGCCTTTCTCCCAAGGCTCTTCTGGGTGGACTCAAACCTCTAACCTTTTGGCTAGCAGCCGAACACGTTAACTGTTGCACCACCCAAGAGCAGCAAGAACAACAGCTCATGGCTGTGATCTGAAGACCAAATACAAGTTTCCTGAAAGCCAATAGTTTGCCTCACACACAATTGTTGTTGTTAAGTGCCATCAAATCAGTCCAGACTCATAGCGACCCTGTATAGGGTTTACAAGGAGCAGCTGGTGAGTTTGAACTGCCGCCTTTGTGGTTCAAACTGGCCTTGCATTTCAGTGCTTTATCCCACAGTGCCATACCAGAACTCAGTAAGTCTTTAAAAAATAAAGGTTGATTTAAAATGGTACTTTGTAGTAGTATTCCCATCTCTTCCTAAGTGTGATCTGATATATGGGCATATGTTGTTGTTGGTATTCTTGTTAAGTGCCATCGAGTAGGTTCTGACTCATAGCAACCGTGTATAGGTTTCCCAAGGAGTGGCTGGTGAGCTCGAACTGCCGACCTTGCAATTCAAACCAACCTTGCTGTCTAGTGCATTAATCCACAGCACCACACCAGGATTCCATGAGCATATGGTAAAGCTCATAAAGGAAACCTTGTCATTGTTAAGCGTCACTGACTCATAACAACCCTGTATAGGGTTTCTGAGGAGCAGCTGATGGGCCCAAACTGCCAATCTCGTGGTTTGAAGTCCAGAAAAGAAATAGCTCATAATAACTGAATTCCTTGTAGTTTAGAGATCCTATCATATTTCTGATGTTCCTTGCTTTTTAATGCAATTTAAAGGTTAAGAGTCAAGAATAGTATATATACAAGTCTCCTAAAAGGCTACTACAGCCACACAATGTGATAGTCTTCAAATATCTTTTCCCAACATGCACCACTAGTTGCCCGCTTTTCAGCCTACATCCACTTGCCCACATGAAATTGCTTTGTCAAATCAAAAGGCAATTTTTGGCTTCAAATTACATGCAAACTTTGGATGACTGCCAAATCCTATTTATCAATGGAACAAACAATATTTACCAATTGCTTCATTTCCCTAAATTGTTTTCCAGCCTCAGGACATGTTGTTTGCATCTTAATTTAGCACTAATTTCTCCATGCTGGAAACTTCTCCCATGTGTTTTACCTTATTCCTGCTTCTGACAAAAGTAAACACGGAATTGGACAGCTCTGGCAACTTGCTAATACAATGGATTAGTGCGTTCTGCCTTTAGCAAAGTCTTTCTTCCTGCCCTTTAGGGATTGCACAGCCATCAGATGTAATTTCAATTCTTGATATTTTAGCAATCATTCATGGGACTTCTTCAGGCAAGGGAAGCTGAAATCTCTCTCTGACAACACATTGGAACATGTCCCAGTGAAGGACACAAATACAGTTGTTTTTAAGATAATGAAGCTGAAAAGGAAGGCATCTGTGGAGAAAACTAAGGAAGAAAGTCAATTCAGAATTTAGGCCCAAGTCTGGGATATGGTTAATCTTTTACCAACCATTACTTTATTTTTAATGTTTCCCACTTTTACTGAAATCTGGACATCTAAGTCAGAAATCAAGAAAACAGTTGACACAAGTAGAGATGACAAGGAGACATTAACACCAAATTAACTCCCCACTCACAGATAATAAATATTTTTATGCCTCATGATTAGACAAGCACCCACCCCAGGGTGGACTTAAGATCTTCAAGAGAGATCAGATGAACCACACATAAGGTCACCATAAATCCGAATCAATTTGAAGACAATGGGTTTCATCCCTACATGATGCAAGCAGGAACTTCTCGACTACTGAAAAAAAAGTTGGCGATTCAATTCCACTCAGAAGTGCCTCTGCATAAAAGCTTAGGACACAGTTCTAGTCTAATACACATGGGGTCACCATGAGCCAGAATCAAGTCAATGACAACTGATTTAAGTAACTTAATCTAGCTCAGATTGGACAGGGTGCATGTCAGAAACCACAAAACTCTGGTTCTTCCTTCCTCTCATATAGCCTGTGAGATAATGCATAAGAAATTCTCTTCCTACCCTGATTCCATTTTACTTGTCAGCTCACCGAGATTCAAGGTTCTATTTCACCCAACCCAAGAACTCTCAGATCACTGGTTCTCAATATTAACATGCATCAGAATCACCTGTCAAGCTCTCACAATTTCTATCCTCAGAAGGTTAGGGTGGTATGTGTCCAAGCCTCTATATTTTTAATAAGTTTCTTATGTGGGTTCAATACTGAGGTTACATATATGAAAACCATAAATTGTAAATAACTTGTCCTAGCCTACATGTTGGTGTTGCTACCATAAACTCCGCCCCCAATTATGGTAATACCATGCGCAACTGAACAAAATGCCAACCAATCCTGCATGATCTCATGATTAGTTGCAGATGACACCATTGTGGTATCTTCATTGGGAAACTCTGCTAAAACCTGTTCAACATCATAGCAATGCACAAGCCTTACATAGCAATACACAGATGGGTGTTTGCTGCACATGAGATTCCTAGCCAGGAATCAAATCTGGGTCTCCCATTTGTTGTTGTTGTTAGGGTTGACTTATAGAGACCCTATGTACAACAGAACGAAAGCAATACCAGGTCCTGTGCTATTCTCACAATCATTGCTATGCTTGTGCCCATTGTTGTAGGTACCATAGCTGTCCATCTCCTTGAGGGTCTTTCTTCTTTTGCTAACCCTCTACTTTACCAAGCAAAATGTCCTTCTACAGAAACTAGCGCCTCCTGATAACATGCCCAAAATACATGAGATGAAGTCTCATCATCCTCAATTCTAAGGATCGTTCTGGTTGTACTTCTTCCAAGACTGCCCTATGGGGCAGTTCTGCTCTATCCTATACAATTGCTGTGAGTCAGAAGCAACTTGATGGCATTGGGTTCTTAGTACAGTAGCTTGCAACCGAACCGTCTCCTAGCCGGGCTCCTCCAGCTACCCTGAGCAACCTTCTCTACTTTGTCCCTCCTCATAGGTTGTCATCTTCACAGGAAATATTCTCTCTTCCCTGCTGCAGCAATTACCCCA
Organism: Chrysochloris asiatica; assembly: GCF_000296735.1. Classification (NCBI taxonomy): domain Eukaryota; kingdom Metazoa; phylum Chordata; class Mammalia; order Afrosoricida; family Chrysochloridae; genus Chrysochloris; species Chrysochloris asiatica. Next base: position 26,069,510 of record NW_006408532.1, on the reverse strand, counting down.
CCAATTCTTCAATTTCCCACTCCATTCTCACTTGTTCTTCAAAGCTCTATGTGACTGTAACACTTCACTGACTCTCCTCTAATCATACGTCTGTCCTCACTGCACAGCTTGGCCACTGGCTAAATAGTCTCTTAATTTGTGTCTTTTCCCTTTTGCCCAACTGCATTGTGAGTTCCTAATCTCCAGGCCCACCCACTGTAATTTTTTTTAGTATCTCTCACAGCACCTAGGAGTCCTGGTGTGGCGCTATGGGTTAATGCGCCAAACTGCAAAGCCATTTGAACTGCAAGGTTGGTGGTTCAAGCTCACCAGATGCTCCTTGGAAACCCTATACAGGGTCACTATGGGTCAGAACCAACTCGACAGCACTTCACAACAACACCTAGCATGGTGCTGAACACACAGTGGGGAATCAACAACTACTTGCTGGTTGCTGGTTTTGTACTGTTATGCAATTACGTTGTCAAATGATTCATGCTTGTTGTATTTGTAAGATGTATTTCATTTTTAAACCAAATCAAAATGAAACCCACTGCCATTGGGTAGATTCCAACTGATAGCTACCCTAGTTTTCCAGACAACCTCACCTTTCTCCCAAGTAATGGCTGATGGGATTGAACCACTGATCTTTCAGTTAGCAGCCCAACACATAACCCACAGTGGTTCCAGGATCCTTACATGCTTTAAATGCAGATTTTTCTAACTACCTTAAGACTTTCAGGCTATGAGACAATTGGTCATAAACCAAACTTCATGAATTGTCAGCTTTATTTATCTTCCAGAGTGAGTTTTCAAAATTATTTCGAAATAAGGAAGTTGCACATTAAAACTGAATTCTAGATTCTCTTAGAAAACTGTAAGAATTGGGTAACATGGTGCTCACATTCTTACAGGTCAGAAATTATCTTGAACAAAGTAAAACCAACTGCCTTCTTTTGAAAGGTCAGGAGTGGTCCAGTTTCCACAGTCACCCGCCATTTTATGGAGTTACCAACACTTAGTTTGTGTGCCCATAGACATTTATCATTGTGCTTGGCTATTGTTTTGCATCTAATAAGGAAATAACTCCCATGGTTATTACTTTATCAAAGAAATAGAGAATATACTTGTTTAAACATACACACACACACATTGTTGTTAGTTGCTGTCGAGTCAGTTGTGGCTCATGGTGATTATACACACGACACAACGGAACACTGCCTGGTCCATGCCATCCTTACAATTGTTGTTACATTTGAACTGTTGCCAATGAGTCAGTCCATCTCATTGGAGGGGGGGGGGGAGCCTACAGTTTACCCGGCATGATGTCCTTCTCCTGGGACTAGTCCCTCCTGATAACATGTCTGAATTATGAAAGATAAAGTCTCACCATTCTGACTTCTAAGAAGCATTCTGGCTGCACTTCCTCTAACATAGATTTGTTTGTTCTTCTGGCATCCCATGGTAGTTTCAATCAATATTCATTTCCAACACCACAATTCAGATGAATTGAATCTTCTACGGTCTGCCCTATTCATTGTCCAAATTTCACATGCATATAAAGCGATTGAAAATAATATTGCTGGATTAAGCACACCATGTGGCACTGTGGATTAATGCGCTGGACTGCAAAGTCAGTTTTAACTGCAAGGTTACCAGGTGCTCCTCAGAAACCCTATACAGAATCACTATGGGTTGGAAAAAACTCAACGGTAAACAACTACAACAACAACACTGGTCCTCAAACTGACATCTTTGCTCATGAATGAAGAGGTCTTGTGCAGCAAATTTGCCAAAAGCGATATGTTGTTGTTAAGTGCTGTCGAGTCGTTTCCGACCCATAGCGACCATGTACAGGGTTTCCGAGTGTGTAAATCTTTACGGAAGTAGAAAGCCTCATCTTTCTCCCGCGGAGCAGCTGGTAGTTTCAAACCGCTGACTTTAAGGTTCGCAGCCCGATTCGTAACCACTACGCTACCAGAGCTCCTTAAGCGATATGTAGTAGTTTGTTTTCTTGGCTGTTACTTCCATGAATGCTAATTGTGGATTCAAGCAAAATGAAGTCTTTGACAATATCAATCTTTTCTACATTTATCATGATGTTATTTATTGGTCCAGTTGTAAAGATTTTTGTTTTCTTTACATTGATGTACAATTCATACTGAAGACTGAAGTCTTTGATCTTTATCTGTAAGTATTTTACATTCTCTTTGCTTCCAGACAGCAAGGTTGTATCATCTGTATATCACAGGTTGCTAATGAGTCTTCCTCCAATCTTAATACTACATTCTTCCTCAGATAATGCAACTTCTTTGAACAAGTATGGTGAAAGTATAACAACCCTGTTACACACCCTTCCTGATTATAAATCATTCAGTATCCCATTGATCTGTTCTAACTGCCTCTTAGTCTATGTACAATATATAGTTTCTGTGGGGTTATTTTGTTGTTGTTGTTATTGTTGTTGTTGTTGTTGTCAAGGACTGATAAATCAGTTCTGACTCATAGCAACCCTAGATAGGGTTTCTGAGAATTTGCTGATGAGTTTTGAACTGCTGACCTTGCAGTTCAAACCGACATTTTTAGTCCCGTGTTTATCCTACAGCACCACACCAGAAGAGAATATACACCTTTGTAGGAACAAGGACTATCGCTATGTGCTTAATAAGTCAACAAAAAGTCTGTGACTTTTGTCTTATCCCCAGCCTGTCTCATGCACTCAGATTGGATCCCATTGGCACTCACAACAATGGGCTCAAACATAGTAATAATTGTGAGGATGGCACAGAACGCAGACTTGTTGCATTCTGTTGTGCACAGAGTTGCTATGAGTCAGAATTGATGCAACAGCATCTGACAACAACAGCAAACACATTTGTAACCTCTGATATGGACCCTACATGAATGATTGGCCTAGCTATAGTGGACTACTCAGGTAGGCTAAGGTATCCTGTCGTAAGAAACAGCCCCCAAATCTTGCTGGCTTAAAACAGCAATTGCTATTTTTTACTCATCCTACATGGCCATCAAGGTTCAGCCAGGGACTCTGTTCCATGTTTCTTTCCTCTGAGACGCAGGCTGACAGAGCAACTACCGTTGTTAGTGGTCCTAGTAACAATATGAAGCAGAACAAGAGCCTGAAGAAGTCTCACATTGGCATCTAAACGTTCCAACTTGAAAACAACACATATCACCACTATTCACAACTCAGTGCCAAAATTAGCCACATGGCCACAACCCAACCAAAAGAAAATACAAGTTCACCTTGTGCCTGAAGGGAAAAAAAAGAACTAGATATAAGTGGTCATTGTATTGATGACCATGCCACAAAGCCAGTAGTATCTTGAACTTCAGAGTGTCACGTCTGTCCTAGGTGCATGGGAGCAGCCATTGGTGGTCACTTTCCTGATAGGCTACTTTGACGCTTTGCTGGGCAGCCAGGATCCTGCCAAGCCTTTACACACACACATACACACAATTCCACTTTGTCACATATATTTGTAAATTCCTAGAGAAATGTAAAGGTCCTTGAGTGCCACAAACAGTTTGTTCTCAACTACTAGCCAAAAGGTTAATGGTTTGAACCCACCTGCTAGTGCCATGGAGGAAAAGTCTTAAAATATGCTTCCATTTTGATAACAGCCAAGAGAGCCCTATGGAACAGTTCTGCTCAGTAATATATGGGATTGTCATGAGTTGAAATCTACTAAATAGCAATAGCTGTGGCTAACTAGCATCCTTCCACATCTTGGCCATCAATACCATGTCAAGAAGAATAGTGCTGCATCCAGTAAGTAGGCTTAAGCCATTGTGTTCTACCTGCAACAAAGGAGTCACTGACTGATAAGAAAGAAAACCATAGGAGTGAGAACTTTATCAAGAGAGGTGTTAGTATGATTGGGAGGGAAGCAAAATGCGAGGAGATGCATCAGCTCCTGGTGCAAAAACCATGTCTAATTCAACGTTTTATGTGGTGCCTTGCTTATTATTGCTTTAAACTTTTAACAACTTTAATAATATCCTTGAACCTTATTCTCCTCCAACAAGCACATCATTAAAGCCACTTTAAAAACTGATGCTAGAAAAACTACACTTATTGCTTGGTGTTATTTCTGACAAGTATCTGTGCTGTACTTGTAATGCATAAAAGGTACTCATTTAATTTACCTTTTCAATTTCGAAATGAGAAAAATCATATTCACAGAATAAGAATGCATTATTGAAGACTGTAATAAAGGCTGACCATTCAGAAGATCCATGTGAACATCTCTGCAGCCATCTTCAGAATTCAACACACTCTCCAGATCACACTCACACTCAGCAAGACTTTACCCAGCACCTCTTTTTTTTTTCAATGTTGAAAATATTCACTTACTCTTTTTATCCACTTGCACTGACATTTCTCCCATACTATCTGCTTGTGTACAGCAGAAAACACTTTAATCAGAACTCAATTTATCATAGAGAATAATGAATGCTTTAAAAAAAAAAAACACACACACACAAAGATAGCTTTACAAATAAGCGAGGCCTTTCATAAATAGCTACTTGCTGAAAGCATACAATGAGGACCCTGTCATGAAATCATAGGGAGATAATAACAGTTTTATTTAATAAAATTCAGTGACCAATTGAACACATGTATTAAGAATTATGCAATAAGACAGCCTTTTTGTATATTTCCTGGCAGCCGCTATGTCAGAAATGGAGACGGTATTCCCAGCAAGCCAGACTGGAAAACTCAGTCAACAGCAGGACTCCTTGATATCTATATGAAGAAGTCCAATTTGGCTGTTGGGTCATTCTTAGTTTGTGGCTCAAGCAGCCAAGACACCTGAAGATTTCACAGTTTGATTTATGATAAATATTTCTGTGACAAAAGCAAAGAAAAAGTGCTCCTTGTGAATTATTTTCAAATTGCAAGCCTTATGTGAGATCTAATATAAAAACAACCCCTAAGACTATTGCTCTGAGTTCATTTTTAAATCTTAAACCAAAAATATCCTCTGAAGTTGTCTTAAAACCAAACAATAGTTTAGCTTACCTAGTCAAAAACAAAACAAAGGTTTGTCTTGAATATTATGCTCTTTTAAGAACTATATGGGATCAGATTGACAACAGCAACTTGAAAGATTAGATAGGAATTTTAGAGGGCAGTGAGGATCTTGTCTCAGAAAGGAGAGTGAGAATTGTTGCATAGTTTCAAGAATGGACTCAATGCTACCAAACTGTACATGTAGAAACAGTTGAATTGGTATATGATTTCCTGTGTATATTCTCTACAACAAAATAAGTAACATTTTGAAAAAGGACAAAATGTGAATGGTTCTGCGATGGTTAATGTTATGTGTCAACCTGGTTAGGCCATCATTTTCAGTGGGTTGGCAGGTGATGTATAATCATCCTCCATTTTTGTGATCTGATGTGAGCAGTCAATCAGTTAGTATGGGAGTTTCTTTGGGGATGTGGCTTGCTTTCAACATATGTGGATTCTCTGATAAAATTCGTGCTTGCTTTCAATCTTGCTGCCCTCTTGTTGCGTGAACTCTGGTTCTTGGAGAAGGCAACAGCCTACCATTTGATCCAGATTTTGGATTCATCAGCCCCTGCAACCATGTTAAGCATTTGGCCTCCTGCCTGAAATATGGATTTGGGAATTGCCCGCCCCCACAGTTATGTGAGCCATTTTCTTAATGTAAATCTTACGGTAAGTGTTTATACATATGCTTCACTGGTCCTGATCCTCTGGAGAACCCAATGCAAAACAGGTTGTTTTAGAGCAGTGAAAACCTCCCATTCCAGTATCATTAAAAGATTTTTTTCCCCAAAATCACACACGCATAAAACCATGCCCAGATGGAAGCCTTGAGAACATGAAGCATATTTTTGGAATCCTGTGAGATTTTAAGAACTTGATATTCCATTTGGGGAGGTCCCATTCTGCCATCAGATAGCCAAACCGGACTTCCCAGAAAGTGTTAGCTTTTGCTATCCCAAACCAGTGCAACAGTCCCAGAAGATTCCAGAGGTAGATACAGAGAGAAGGGTTTTTTAACTCAATGATCTGGAGCCATTGTGACATGTGGGGCCCCAAGAGGAAGCCCAGCTAGGAGAAGGTGGGGGAGAAAGGGAGACTGTGAGGCACTGGAGTGTCCCCTGGCACAAAAAGTTGATGCCCAATTAGATTTAGAAAAAGTGACAAAGAGTTGATGCCCAATTAGGTTTAGAAAAAGCTCTCCTCTGTAAACCTCAATTACCTGTGATGCCTTATGACATTCAGCATTTACAAAGTATAATTACACAATAGTGTCTGACATTTAACGTCTATGGATAATTTAAAAGACTTCTATTTCAAAAAGGCTGCTCATGAGCAACAGTAATCACTTCAATTAGCTTGGCACCATTACAATGTAACAAGACCATTTGACTGCCTATTAGAACCAGCCAAGCTCTTCAAGTGTGTTAATTTAGCAGTCATTGCTAATTTCTGGGCTTTGCTACATTTGCATAGAAAAACATAGCCCTTTAAGCAAGAGAGGTAGTTTCATTCCTGAGCTGGCTTCCTATTCTTAGTGGGACTTTTTATATTTTTATGTAGAAAATCAGAAGCATATTCAAAATGTAGACATTTTAAAATAGTACCGGGTAATATAAGACTCTTTAAAAATTTAAACAATATGCTGGTTCTCCAAGTTTCATATCATGTAAACACACATACACACCCATATGTGATATCTATTGTTGTTGTTGTTGTTGTTAGGTACCATCGAGTCAGTACCGCCTCATAGTGAGACCTTATGCACAACAGAACGAAACACTGCCCGATCCTGGGCCAACCTCACTACTGTTGCCATGCTTGAGCCCATCAATGCTGCCTCTTGGCCAATCCATCTCGTTAGGGGCCTTCCTCTTTTTCTCTGATCCTCCACCTTACCAAACAGGCTATACTTCTCCAGTGACTGGTTATATTAGATATACAATAAAAGTACATATATAATATAGTGTGTGTGTGTGTGTGTGTACTTGGGTGTGTGCGGACACGTGTGCATGTGTTGGGGGCCATAGTCAACACAGAATGAAATATTACCTGGTCCTGCATCATCCTCACAATTGTTTCTATATTTGAACCTTTGTTGTAGCCACTGTGCCTATCCATGTCATTACATGTCTTCCTCTTTTTAGCTGAGCATCTACTTTCCCAAGGATGATGTACTTTTCCAGAAATTAGTGCCTTCTGGTAACATGTCTGAAGTATAATATAAGATACATATTTTCTATGGATGTATATAAACAAATCCACCACTCTTCTGTCAATTGTCATTCTGTGGTACATTTGGTCTCATCAACCATCAACACTCACGGAAGCAGCAGTCAAGATATTGAGCAACACATTGCACTGGGCAAATCTGCTGCACATTGTTCAAGAGCAAAGATGTCAGTTTGAGGATCTCACATAAGGCTTGCAGTTTGAGGACGAAGGTGTGCCTAATCTAAGCCATGGGTTTTTTTCAATAACCTCATATGTATGTGAAAGTTGAACAGTAAATAAGGAAGACTGTAGAAGAATTGATGCATTTGAGTTATGGTGTTGGAGGAGAATATTGAAAGTACCATGGACTGCCAAAAGAACTAACCAGTCTGTGCTGGAAATACAACGAGAATGCTCCTTGGAAGCCAGGATGGTCAGTCTTTGTCTCTCATACTTCAGACATGTTATCAGAAGGGACCAGTCCCTAGAGAAGGATATCATGTTTGGTAAAGTGGTGAGTCAGAGAAAAAGAAGAAGACTCCTTTACTGTGATGAATTGGCACAGTGGCAGCAGCAATGAGGTCAAATACAGCAATGATTGTGAAGTTGGTGCAGGACCCGGCAGTGTTTTGTTCTGTTGTGCACAAGGTCACACTATGAGTCGGTGCTGACTAGATAGGACCTAGCAACAACAATACAGACAAATGACATTCTTGGAGATTTTCCATTATCTTTTCATTGCATTTTTTCCATGAATTTTTTAAGTGCCCTCACATAGAAATCCCTGGTGGTACAGTGAGTGATTTAAGCATTTGGCTGCTCACCAAAAGGTGCATGTTTTATCCTACTAGCCACTCTTCCAGAGAAAGATGTGGCTGTATGCTTCTGTAATGAGGTCTAGTCTCTGAAACCATATAAAGTAGTTCTGCTCTGCATTATAGAGTCATTATGAATTAGAAACAAATTGATAGCAATGTGTTTGGTTTCATTTTGGTAAATATACATATATACACAATAATAAGCATTGCATATATAGTTTTATAATATATAATAATTTTATACATTGCCACGTATAGTCCACCACTCATCTGTCAGTTTGTTGTACTATGGTGACTTGTATGTTGTTGTCATTCTAGAAGATATGCCGTCGGTATTTTCAATACCAGCAACATAGCTCATTTTCAATCGAGCTTCCAGACTAAGGCAAACTAGGAAGGAGAGACAGACCACTTCTGAATGGCTAACCAATAGAAGACTGTTGAATAGCAGTGGAACATTGTCAGATATAGAGCCGGAAGATGAGCCCCTCATGTTGGAAAGAACTCAAAATATGACTGGGGAAGAGCTGTCTTCTTAAAGAAGAGTTGACATTAATGACTTGAGTGCAGTTAAGCTTTTTGTCTCTTCATTTGCTGATGGAGCACAACTCCAAATGAGTAGCAGCAACTGCAAAAATCCATTAATAATCAGAATGTGCAATGTTGAGTATGAATCTAGGAAAATTGGAAACTCTCAAAAATGAGATGCTGTGCATAAAGATAGATATCCTAAGCATTGTTGTTGGTGTTAAGTGCCATCAAGTGGTACCAATTTATAGTGACCCTGTATAGTGTTTCCGAGGAGCCACTGGTGAGCTTGAACCACTTACCTTACAGTTCAAACCACCCTTGTAGTGCAGCACATTAACCCATATTGCCACACTAAGACTCCATCCTAAGCATTAGTGAGCTGAAATGGACAGGTATTGGCCATTTTGAATCAGACAGTCATATGGTGCACCACCAGCAAATGAAGGGTCTGAAAACTTTACTTAAAATGAGGAGCAACAGCCATAAACATCCATTAATGATAACATGGAATGTGTGAAGTCTGAAGGTAATAAAATTAGAAGTTGTCATAAATGAAATGGAACATAACACATAAAGATCAATATCCTAGGCATTAGTGAACTGAAATGGACTGGTATTGGCCATTTCTGGCTGGCAATTATATGCTTTACTATGCCAGGAATGACAAATTGAAGAATGCTGTGACTCTCATCATTGGTAATAATATTTCAACATCCATTTTGAAGTACAATGCTGCCTGTGGTGGGATAACATCCATACACATACAAGGTAGACTAATTAATACTACTATATTATTCAAATTTACACACCAACCACTAAAGCCTTGTAATGATGAAACTGAAGCATTCTACCAACTTCCTCAGCCTGAAATTGATCACACATGCAATCAAAATGTATTGATAATTACTGGAGATTGGAATGGAAGGGTTGGAAACAAACAGAAAGGATCAGTAGTTGTAAAATATAGTTTTGGTGATAGGAATGATGGTGAAGATTGCATGATAGAATTTTTCAAGGCAATTAACCTAATCATTGCAAATAACATTTTGTAACAACATAAAATACAACTACACACATGGACCTCACCAGATGGAATACACAGAAATCATATTGTCTATATCTGTGGAGAGAAATGGTGGGAAAATTCCGTCAATCAAAACAAGGCCAGGGCCAGACGGTGGAAAAGACCATCAATCACTCATATGCAAGCTCAGGCTGAAGCAGAAGAAAATTAAAACAAGTCTATGAAAGACAAAATATGACCTTGATACTCTACCTGACTTTAGAGACCATCTCAAGAATAGATTTGATGCATTAGACATTAATGGCCAAAGACCAGAAACTTTCTCTCCAGAACTGAGATGCTAAAGCAAATGGAAAAGATCATAACTGAACAGAAAATTCCAAAAGGCAGCTTGAGAAAATAAGTCAAGTTTTACAATGAAATGTGCAAAGACCTAGAGTTATAAAACCAAAAAGGAAGAACACATTCAACATTTTTCACGCTGAAAGAACTGAAGAGAAAATTCAAGCCTCAAATTGCAATATTAAAAGATAAAATTTTCCTCAAATTTTTATCTTTTAATATTGGATAAAATATTGAATAATGCAGAAAGCATCAAAAGAAGATGGAAGGAATACACAGAGTCATTGTACGAAAAAGAAATGGTAGATGTTTAACCATCTCAAGAAACAGCATATGATCAAAAATCAATGGTAATGAAGAAAGAATCCAAGATGTACTGAAGGCATCACTAAAGAAAAAGGTTCTGAAAATTGATGGAATGTAAATTGAAATCTTTCAACAAACTGATGCAGCATTGGAAGCATTCACTCATCTATGTCAAGAAATTGGGAAGACAGACACCTGGTCAACTGATTGGAATGTGCAAAGACCTGGAGTTGTAAGAAATCTATATTTGTGCCCATTCCAAAGAGAGAGGACTGAGTGGAATGCAGAAATCACACACAAGTAAAATTTTGCTAAAGATAATTTAAAAACAACTGCAACAATACATTGACAAGGATCTTCCAGAGATTCTAGCCCAATTCAGGTAAGGACATGGAATGAGGGATATTACTGTTGATGGATATTGGCTGAAAGCAAAGAATACAAGATATTTACCCCTGTTTTATTGATTATGCAAAGGCTTTTGACTGTGTGGATGTGACAATCTATAGATGACACTGTGAAGAAGGGGTATTCCAAAAAAATTAATTGTGTTAATGAGGAACATGTACACAGATCAAGAGGTCTGTTTGAACAGAACAAGGGAACACTGAATGGTTCAAAATCAGGAAAGGTCTGAGCCAGCGTTGTATTCTTTCACCATACTTATTCAATCTGTATGCTGAGCAAACAGTCTGAGAAACAATATTATATGTGGCACCAGGATTAGAGGATGGCTCATTAACAAACTGTGATATGCAGATAATGCAACCTTGCTTGCTGAAAGCAAAATAGATTTAAATTACTTACTGATGAAGATCAACTCACAGTCTTCAGTATGGGTTGCACATCAATATAAGGAAAAAATTAAAAATCCTTACCACTAGATCAATAAGTAATATTATGATAAACAGAGAAAAGATTAAAGTTGTCAAAGATTTCATTTTGCTTGGATCCACTATCAACACTCATGGAAGCAGCTTTTGAGAAACCAAATGATGTATTGGATTAGGCAAATCTGCTGCACAAGACCTCTTGAAACCGTTCAAGAGCAATGATGTCAGTTTGAAGACAAAGATGCTCCTGACTCAAGCCATAGTATTTTCAATAGCCTGTATGCATGTGAAAGTTGGAAAAGGAATAAGGAAGACCACAGAACAATTGATGCATTTGAGTTATTGTATTGGAGAAGAATATTAAAAGTACCGTGGGTTGTCAGAAAAACAAACAAATCTTTGTTGGAAAAAGGATGGGCAGAATGTTTCTTGGAAGAGAGGATGGCAGGACTTCATCCAAGTCTTTCCAAGAACTTTGGGAGTGTTCTCAGGGGGACCAGTCTCTGGAGAAGGTCATCATGTTTGGCAAAGTGGAGAGTCAGTGAAAAAGAGGAAGACCCTCAATGAGATGGGTTAACATGGTGGCACAATAATGGGTACAAATATAACACTTGTGAGGATGGATCGAGACCAGGCAGCGTTCTGTTCTGTTGTGACCATGGCTACTATGAGTAGGAACCAACTTGACACACCTAACTACAACAACGTGTATATTACATTAGGTAAGTCAATTATGCAAAATTATGACACACCTAACAGAAACATGTATATTGCATTAGGTAAGTCAATGATGGTTGGGAAAAAAACAAAGATTTCTGCCTCTAAAATGCCTTCATTGTCAATCCAGTCTGCTAGAACTAAAGCTCTGAAAGTAGTCTTTTTTATTATTGTTTATTTGGGTGCTTAATAATGAGAGTGCCATTACCAAATGAATTGGTCTGTTTTATCAGATTCATTTAGGAGGGTGAGTCAAAACGTATCTGCCCTCTGGTTATATCAAAATGCCCACCCACATCCATGGCAGATGATAACTCTGAAAGTGCACGTGAAATGATTCTTTCGAATAGAAAAGTGACAGTGAATTATGTGTTAAATCCTTTACAAATCAGCCATGGCTCTTCCTATGAGATAATCCCCAGCAGATAGGTACCGAAACAACTCACGGAAGAGCATAAACAGAAGCGCTTGGACATTTACAAACAACATTTAGACAAATACTCAAAGGAAGGTAAAAGGCTCTGTAAAAAATCATTACTGGTGAGGATACATGGATTCATCGCTACAAGCCTGAGAGTAAATGACAGAATATGAAATGGAAACAACTTCAATCTCAATCTACAGCCAAGAAAACATTCAAAAGTCAACTATTGGATGGACAACTGATGCTTACAGTTTTCTGGGATTCTTGAAACACTATCAGGAAAAATGTTCAACAATCAAACGTGAGATGTTCACTGAAGAGTTGAAGCCTAAACTTCAGATTAAATACAGAGGACTGTTATACAAGAGCATTGTAATCTTGTATGAGGCATGTCCACACACCTTTGCCCACACTGTTGACAATCTGCAACAACTTTCTTTTGTGGTGTAAAAGCATCCTCCCTATAGCACTGATCTTGCTCCATTGTACTTACATCTATTTGGTGCCCTGAAAGCAGCTCATCAAGGACAAAGTTTCACCTCTAATGAAGAAGTGAAGACAGCGGTGCATTCGTGGCTCACAGCTCAGCCTAAAACATTTTTTAATAAAGGAATATGTAAGTTTGTTAACAGATGTACAAAGTGTAGTGAAAATCTAGAATATTAGGTAGAAAAAATTATGTATTTGTCTTTTCTAAAAATTAATTAAAATCAATTCTATAGTCCGAGTGTGGATAATTTTTGACACACCCTCCTACATGAACATCACTTACTTCTCATGTAAAGAGTCTCTGTTTTGCGCTAGAGGACATTTACCCATTGTGTTGCTGTCACATGTACACACATACACACATGCACACCTCGAGATTCTAACTTAGGTCCTTTCATTCAAACTTCAGAATAAGATATTGACCATCTAACATGACCAGGATGCAGCAACTTTTCTTAAATGGTCTCCCACAGACACTACTGTCTTTGAACTGTAACCTTATGTATCATTATTTTGTTATTTATTTAGGAAGGTATTTAACACTCTTAGTACATAATTTCTTGTATTAAAAAAATTACAAAACAGTATGGCAATACCTCAGAAAGTAAAATATAGAGTTACCACATGACCCAGTAATTACATTCATAAGTACATACTAAAATAATTTTGAAAATAAGAGCTCAGACAAATAGTCATTCATTGCAGCAATATTCATAATAGCTAGAAAGTGGAAAACAGCCCAAGTGCTCATCAACAGATGAATGGGTGAACAAAATGTAGTGTATCCATACAATGGAGCATTTTTCAGCCATAAAGAGAAATGAAATTCTGATACTTGCCAGAACACGGATGAACCTGGAAAACATTTTGTTCAGTGAAATAAGTAATATACAAAAGGACAAATATTGTATGATTCCACTAATATGAAATATCTTAGATAGGCAAAAGCATGGTGACCAAACTCAACAAATTTAAAGTCCAAAAAATATTGCTACAAAATTATAGAAACATTTATTAAATAAAAACTCTTGATAATGCAGTGGGTTAAACACTGGGTTGTTAACCAAAATGTCAGTTATTCAAATCCACCAGCCTTTCGCTGGGAAAAAGATGAGGCAGTCTGTCCATAAACATTTACAGCCTCAGAAACTCTACTGGCTAGTTCTATTCTCACATACAGGGTGATTTTAAGTAAGAATCCAGATGACACCAGTGGTTTGTGTTAAACAAAATATCAAAATGTGAAGCTGTTGTTTCTTGACATATCCTCCATCTAGGTCTATGTGCTTCTGATATCAGTGTTTCTATCTCACTAACCCTGAATCCATTAAATCAAAAATCCCAAGAAGAGTTTAGGTGCAGAAAAGAGAACAATTACTTATAAGGCAATAATAATCTTTCCTTTATTTCCTGTATTTATAAAAGCCTTTCAAAGTGAACTACAATATAATAAAGTGAATACCCCCACTCATCTGTCAGTATGTCATACTGTGGTGGCTCACATGTTGTTATGATTCTGGAATCTAAGCCAACATTTTTTCACTTACCAGCAAAGTCACCATGGTGGACAAATTTCAGTGGAGCTTCCCCTCTAGGATAGACTAGGAAGATATATGGAAATCTCTTTCAAAAATTAGCCAACAAAAACCTTATGGATCATAGTAGAATACTGTTGGGCATAGTGCTGAAAGATGAGCAGGTCAACAGACTTTTCTTCTGAGTCACCTCCATGTAGACTCAAACCTCCAACCTTCTGGTTAGCAACCAAGTGGATTAACAACATACGTCAACCAGGGATTCCTCTGTGATTCAGTAATGAAAGAAAAGGAGAAGAGAGCTTTACAGGAAAATGGAGAGCGTATTTTGGAAAAGTTTGTTCTCCCTCATTCTCTTAGTCAGAAAAACTGACCTTGAACCCGTGCTCACAATAACCCTGTTTGGTAGACAGAGTACAGCTTACTATCTGCAGATGGTTCTCAGTTGACAGATGTGAAAGTTGAAATTTACAGAGCTTTGGTGACTCTAGGAAAATCACACAACTAATACTAGAAAGCAAAAACTCACCCCAGTTCTTCTGACTCCAGATGCTATGTTACTACTATGACCTGCTACCATTTTCTTGAGTTAAAAAAGGCCAAGATGGGATTTATAAGGTCTAGCTCCTGGTGAGAGTCATTAGCTAGATTGTTCAAAGTCCTCTCCAGTGTTACTACTAGCATCATTTGAGTTATGGATTCTGGAACCAATCAACAGAGAACTCAAGGGTCAGTTTCTCCAGCCAGTAATTATAATGAAAATATTAGCTAACATCTGCTCTTCACCATGAATGGCATGATGCAAATTGAAAGATACATTGTGCAGTACATGTATTTATCCATTAAATTAATTAATTTTATATTTATAAATACAATTTCGGCATAACCAGGCCAATTTTGGAATTTGGGCATTGCTTCATTTGGGTTTCACTCTACTTGGACATAAAAGGCTTTCATCTTTTTCTTTTCATTCACCTTTCACCTTTCCTCAGGGGCAGGACAATTCTAAAATGGAATGATTAGCTTAACTCAGAGTCTAGGATGTATACTGCACCATAGGGACAAGAAGGAAGCATTTTCTCTTAAAGAGCTGAAGAAATTTGTGTCCGTGTTGAGTTACTGACACATTCTTTCTGGTGCCACTTTGGTTATTAAGTCACAACGCTGTTCTTGCATGTGACCTCATGAAGACCTATTCAAGCACAATAGAAAGACTGTTACCTATTGAAGATGCTGTTAAGGAGACCACCAACAACATGAAAAGAATTCCTCTTGTAACTTCTTCAGGCACACAACTTGAAAGGCAGTCATTACATTTACCAGTCATCACAGCCAGTACAAAGCATTTCCAAAGTCAACACTTACTCCTTTATAATGACACAAAATGCTGTTTCACTATGGGTATAGTACACAGTCATTATTGTTTTTAATTCTTGGTCAACCAGAAAGGTTTCTCATCCCTCTTTTTCTGCTAACAGGCCCAACCATTCACTGGCTAGCATCCATTCTTTCTCTTACCCCATCAGTGATTGGTCCAGAATATGGGTATGTGGTACCAGCATCATCCTATACAATATTAAGATGATGATCCTCCTCTTTCTATTGAAGTTGCTGATGAAAGCCGAGCACTCTGAAGCCCATCTTTCCAGTTACATGGAGAAAGTTGTCTACAGAAGGAAAAGCACAACACACATAAAAGCAGAACCTAGCAGAAATGAGTTACAGTTGCTCCATCAGATTTCAGATCCGTAACTTCAGGCTTCATTATTACATTTATTCCAGTTTATCTTTCATATCTATGTGCTTCCTCGGGAATTTTTCTGAGCCATGTAAAAAGAATCGTTCATTTTAAATACAAGCTAGTGTAAGGTCAATTTCTTTTGGTGGCAACTAAAAGACTCCTGATTGACACATTGGATAAATTAACAACCAGGACATACATATAGGCTTCAAACAAGAATCTCCAAAGAAGTAATTCAAGTGGGCTGGCTTCACTGAATGAATTCCATCTGGTACTAGAATGAGAGTGTAACTGGCCTGGAAAACATTACCCAAGACCTAGCCGCAGTTCCTACTGAAGTCAATACACTTAGCTCCACTTTCCATATAAGTGAACTGCCACCTAGTTGAATTCAACTCATAGTGACCCTCTAACAGGTTTCCAAGGAGCAGCTCATGGGTTTGAGCCACCAACCTTGAAGTTAGAAGTCCAGGGTTTATCTTACAGCAGCACACCAGGACTTACCATATAAGAAAAGGAAAAACTGAACTACTATACCTTCTCCTTCTTTCAGAATGAAGGAGTTTAGGGTTAGGAATTAAAGCACCTAAATTCAAATCTTAGACCTACTTTTTAATGCATTGGTTTGTTAGTCAATGTTTCTGAACCTCAGCCTTTTCACGTGAACAATGAAAATAACAATAGCTACCATGTAAGTATCCACCACACATCTGTCAGTTTGTCCTACTGTGGTGGCTTGCATGTTGTTGTGATGCTGGAAGCTATGCCAATAGTATTTCAAATATAAGCAGGGTCACCCATGGTGGACAGGTTTTAGCTGAGTTTCCATGCTAAGACAGAAAGAAAGAAAGGCAAAGTGTTTCTGAATGTTTAGTCACAGAAAATGTTATGAATAGTAGTGGACCACTGTCAGAAAGCACCACAATAATGGATATTGAAACAATGTGACTAATACCAGAAAACTATCAGATATAGTACCAGATGATGAGTCCCTCAGGTTGGAAGACACTCAAAATATGACTGGGGAAGACCTAGCTGCCTTCTCAAAGTAGAGCTGTCCATGATGATATTAATGGAATAAAGTTTTGGGGATCTTCTTTTGTTGATGGAGTATAACTAAAAATGAGGAGAAACAGCTGTAACATACATTAACAATCAGGATACAAAATGTAAAAAGTGTGAACCTAGGAAAATTGGAAATTGTCAAAAATGAAATAGCATACATAAAGATTGATGTCCTAGGCATCAGTAAGCTGAAATGGACCATTTTGAATCTGACAATGACATAGTTTACTATGCCAGGAATGGCAAATTCAAGAGGAATGGTGTCACACTCATAATCAATAAGAACATTTGAATGCTCTATCTTGAAGTATGGAGTTCTGGTGTGGTACTGTGGGTTAATGTGCTGGACTGCAAGGTCAGCTTGAACCACAAGGTCAGAGGTTCAAGCTCACCAGCTGCTTCCCGGAAACCCTATACAGGGTCGCTATGAGTTAGAATCAATTCAACGGCACTTAACAACAAAATCTTAAAGTACACTGCTGTCTGTGATAGGACAATATCCATATGTCTACAATGAAGATCAGTTAATGCCTAGATTATTCAAATTTGCACACCAACCACTAAATCCCAATGATGATGAAACTGAAAGATTCCACCAACTTCTTGATTCTAAAATTGATCAAACATGCAATAAAGATGTCTTGATAATTATTGCTGACTGGAATGTAAAGGTTAAAAATAAAAGGAAGGATCAGTATTTGGAAAATAAAAGGAAGGATCAATACTTGAAAAAGACGGCCTTGATGATGAAATGAGGCTGGAGATCACATGATAGAATTTTGCTAGACCAATGACTTATTCATTGCAAATACCTCTTTTAAACAATATAAGAGGTGACTATATACATGGACCTCACCAGATGGATTACACAGAAATCAAACTTACTACAGTTGCGGAAAGAGACAGTGGAAAAGTTACATATCATCAGGCAAAAAAAAACAAGATCAGGGGCAGACTGTGGAACTGACCATCAGTTGCTCATATGCAAGTTCAGGCTGAAGCTGAAGAAAATTAAAACAATTGCACAAGAGCCAAAATTTAACCTTGAATATATCCTACCTGAATTTAGAGATCATCTCAAGAACAGATTTGATGAATTAGACACTAATGAACAAAGACCAGAGGAGTTGTGGGAAGACATCAAGAACATCATACAGGAAAAAAGCAAACCATCATTAAAAAGAAAAGAAAGAAGAAAAAAATCAAAATGGATGTCAGGAAGACTCAGAAATTTTCTCTCCAGTATAGGATGCTAAAGCAAATGGAAGAAAAAAGGAGGTAAAGGAGCTAAACAGAAAATTTCAAAAGGCAGCTCAAGAATACAAAGTCAATTATTATAATGAACTGTGCACAAGACCTTGAGTTAGAAAACAAAAAGGGAAAAACATGCTCAGCATTCCTCAATCTGAAAGAACTGAAGAAAAATTCAAGCCTCGGCTTGAAGTACTGAAGGATTCTATGGGCAAAGTATTGAATGATGCTGAAAGCATCAGTAGAAGATAGAAAGAATGCACAGAGTCACTATACCAGGAAGAAATGGTCAGTGTTAAACCATTTCAAGAAGTAGCATATGATCAAGAGCCAATGATATTGAAGGGAGAAATCCAAGGCAAAGTGAAGAATTTATGCATTTGAGTTATAGTGTTGGAGAAGAATATAATGGTATCATGGACTGCCAGAACAACAAAAAGATCTGTATTAAGAGTATTCCAGAATGTTTAGAAGCCAGGATGGTGGGACTTCCTCTCTCATTATTCAACATATTATCTGGAAAGACCCATCCAAGGAAAAGGACATCGTGTTTGGTAAAGTTGAGATCAAGAAAAAAGAAGACCCTCAAGGAGATGGGTTAGCATAGTACTATCTATCAATAATGGGCTCAAGCATAACTATTGTGAGGATGGCAGAGGATCAGGCAGTGTTTTATACTGTTGTGCATAGGCTCACTATGCATCAGAACCAACTCGATGGTACATAATAACAACAATGACCTTACAAGGAAAAGGAGCTTGGTAGTGTAGTGAGTTACCAGTTGGACTGCTAATCGCAAGGTCAGCAATTTGAAACTACCAGTCACTCTATGGGAGAAAGATGAGACTTCCTGCTCCCATAAAGACTTACAGCCTCGGAAACCCTCTGAGACTATGAGTTAGGGCCAACTCCAAGGCACACAACCATACCACCATCACCTTACAAGTATGGTGTGGGAAGACATGAGATGATGCATGTGAAGAGCCCACCTCTGTGATCAGTACGTAAAAAATACTCAAGATATTTGGCTTCCTCTTTGCATTCATTCTACCATATCTGACACATCCTTTATGTCTGGGAAGGCAATTCTAAAAAGTCTCTCCTTTGAGATTCCACTGTGGGAAATTCCAGGCCTCCAAATGTTAGTATGGTCATAAAAAGAGGCCAGACAGGCCTCAGAACAATAACCTCTTTCATTCTCCTTCTGGAGAATCCTGGGGCTCCTCATGGAACCTTTCACCCCAGTTGAGTCTAAATTCAATTACTGTGAAATTAACTAAGCATTAAACAAAAACTCCCGAACCTGGTAGTCATCACTGCTAATTAACTGGTTCTCACTCACTGCTGCCTTTCAGCTGTCTGCTGATGCCTGTGGGATGGGCTTGAGCTAAGTGACTTGATTGCAATTGACAAGGCACAGCAAGCTAATATCAAAGCCATCTTTAGACGACCCATGTGCCACTGGAGGGGAACTCACTGAATGAGCAAGCCAATGGGTACACGGATTGACCCAAGTTCAGAACAAAGGAAAATTGGAGTAAGAGGGTGATCAAGAAGAAGGGTGATGGCCCTGAAAGAAAGTGGGATACAGACATGGTTCGTCCAGTAGTGAACTGAATATGTTGCATAATGATAGCATAATGTTGATAAATTCACAGTTTTGTCTAATATTAGGAACTCAGTAATACTGGTGGTGAAGAGATGATGAATGGGTGAATGAATGGATAGATGGATGGGTGGGTATGTGGGTGGGTGGATGGATAGATGGAGGAGTTGATACATGGACAGATGGGTGGGTGAATGGATGGATAGGTAGGCATGTAGTTGGATAGATGGGTGAGTAGATTGGTGTGTGGTGATTGGCTGACTGAGTAGATGGATGGGTGAATGG
>NW_006408532.1:26043558-26049125 GCF_000296735.1 Chrysochloris asiatica | reverse complement strand
ATATAGTTGTTGTTAAGTGCCATCAAGTCGATTCCGACTCATAGTGACCATGTATAGGATTTCTAAGGAGCAACTGGTGAGTTTGAACCATGAATCCTGTGATTCAAAACAACTTTTCAGTCCAGTGCTTATCCTACAGTGCCACATCAGGACTCCATATATATATAGAGAGAGAGAGAGCACCATTTCCATTTATCGTTCTTTAGATAGCTTCTGAAATTCTATCTCTTCTACTCTAAGAAAACAATTTACTTAAAGCCCATTGAGAACCCTGAACATATCAAACTTAGGACTCTCCTCTCCTCTTCCCATGCAAAGTGGAAAGGCCAAATTTACTGTCTTACTTGAAATGTGTGTATGTGTATGTTTGCTTGTCAGTTATAACAGTAAAGTGAATATGATCACAATGGTCTGATCCTCCATCATGGGGATGGTGTAAGACCAGGTAGCAGCATTCAATTTTATTGCATAGGGTTGAGTTGGAGATTGACTTTTTGGAGCTAACAATATAAAGGTATTATGGTAACGGGTGGCAACAAACATAGCATTTCTGTAATTAATTTGTAGGTGTGCAGTGATATCCAAAGAGTCTACAGAAGTGTGCCCAAGGCTATATTTGAATGCTGAAGACATCCTAGTTTTCTGAAACCAGATGAAGTAACAGTCAAGAAATCTGTGGGCATAGGGACCCCATCAATTGTGTGCAAACTTCTATTGATTTTGGAAGTGAGAGGTTCATGTCTCACCTGTTGGGAGTTGCCCAGCTGCCCAGCTTTCTAATATCTAGCATGCCCATGTTACTTTCTGGACAGATGACCTCAGTGTGATTATCCCTAGAGCTAGGAGAATGTGAATAGTTCCCCAACCTCTCATGCCTGAGCCCAGCCTTCTTAAGTTTGCACAGTGGTCCCACTCAGCGAGTGGCCTGCTTTGTGAAAATGCCATAAATCTGATCCAGATTATGGGCCCTTCTGACACAAAAGACAACTTGTAGCCCAGATATGTTTCTTTGGGTCCACAGCATTTTACCAACTGAGTTCCAACATCTAACTATGAGGCGATGTGACCTACATCTCCTACAAATAACATTATGTCTATTGTCCTTCCTGTCTAAAGCAGCCAACTCCTGCAGGAGGAGCCCATGGACTCTCCACATTACTGCAGTCTCCTCCTCTCCTTACTGTCTCATTATCATTGCACACACCACTGTCTTCGCCCATTTACTTGGCATATGGCAGACACTTGAGTTTGTAGGCCCTGACGTGTCAATTTCTGTGCAACACAACCATTAAAAGCCTATGTGTTAGAATCAAAATAAAGATATCCAAAGGCCTTTAAAAAATATACATGGCTTCTCTTTGAAAAACATCATCACTCTGTCATAAGTGGGGCCATCTTTCCTATACCACGATATCCATCCATTACGTCAGTGAGTTTTTATGAAAATGGTGACATTGACACATGCAAACTACATACTCAAGTGCCTACTAATATAATAGAAATACTCACAGTTGCTAAATAAATACTACTTGCCTTCTCTTTCTAGGAAAAAGGCCTAGGTCTCTAGTGTACCAGGAATTTTTTTCAGCATTGCCTATTTATCCATCAAAGAGAGTGATATGCATGAGTTAATTAATAAAGTCAGTGGCCTACTCTGTTCCACAACACTTTATTCTCATTTTTTCTCATTCTTTGGCCCTTGAGCCCCTTTCCCTCTGCTACTATGTTTCCTTGTCTTTTCTATCTACTACTTTCAGCATCAGAAAGTAGTTTCCCACTTGACTGTACAAACGAGGGGTTGCAAACCCCAATTCCTTCAGGAATCAAGTGTTGCTGTCATTATTATTGTTCTTGTTATTGCTGTTAGGTGCCATATGCACAATAAAACAAAACACTGCCCAAGAATATATAATCATTTAAACAATCAAGCCTGCCTCCTGGCTGCCAGAACACAGCCATTGTCTTCCCGTGATTCTAGAGACCTCAACTGCTCTATCTTTCAATGTCCTTATCTCTGCCTCCATCTCTGCCGTTGAGAAGAAAAAGCTAACCACCCTCACTTCTAGGCTGTACTTCTTCCAAGACAAATGTGTTAACTCTTCTGATAGTCCACAGTACTTTAAATATTCTTTTCCAACACCATAATTCAAATGCATAGATTCTTCTCAGGTCTTCCTTATTCACTGTCAAACTTGCACTTGTATATGAGAAGACTGAAAATATCATGACTTGGTTCAGGTTCACTGTGGTTCTCAAAGTAACATCTTTGCTCCCCAACACTTAAGAGGTCTTGTACAGCAGATTTGCCTAATGCAAACTTTCATTTGTTTTCTTGACTGCTGCTTCCATGACTGTTGATTGTGGAGCCAAGCAAAATGAAGTCAATGACAATTTCAAAACTTTTCTACATTTATGATGTTATTCAATGGTTTAGTTGTGAGGATTTTTGTTTTCTTTACACTGAGGTACAAACCATACTAAAGGCTGTGGTCTTTGATCTTCTTACATTCTTTTTGCTTTCAGCAAGCAAGTTGTGTCTTCTGTATATCGCAGGTTGTTAATGAGTTTTCCTGCAATCCAGATGCCACATTCTTCTTTATATAATCTTGCTTCTCAAATTATTTGCTCAGCATACAGACTGAATAAATATGGTGAAAGAATACAATCTGAGCACACACTTTTTATTATTTTAAATAATTCAGTATCAAACAGTTGCCTCTTGGTCTATGCACAGGTTCCTTACTATAACAATTCAGTGTTCTGGAATACCCATCCTTTACAATGCCATTCGTAGGTTGTTATGATCCACACGGTCAAATGCCTTTCCATAGTCAATAAAGCACAAGTAAACATCTTTCTGGTATTCTCTGCTTTTAGCCAAGGTCCATCTGACAGCAGCAATGAAATCATTCATTCCATGTCCTCTGGCTTGAATTTCTGGTAGCTTCCTGTTGATATACTGTCATAACCATTTTTTTAATTACCTTCAGCAAAATGCATTGATATCAATGATATTGTTTGATGATTTCCACATTCAGTTGGGTCACCTGTCTTTGGAATGGACACAAATATGGATCTCTTCCAATCAATTAACCAGGTATAGATTATGTCTTTCAAATTTCTTGGCATAGATGACTGAGTGCCTCCAGAGTGGCATCAGTTTGTTGAGATATTTCTATTTGTATTCCTTCAGTTCCTGGAATCTTTCTTTTTTTCCGTCAATGACTTCAGTGCAGCTTGGACTTCTTCCTCAGTCCCTTCAGTTCTTAGTCATATGCTACCTTTTTATTTTATTTTAGAATTTTTTTTAATGTTTTATTGTGAATTATGTGATAATTTACCTGGGAGAACACTAGCTTTACATTAATCCTATTGTATATCATTTTATTGACATGGTTACAATCTATTCCATGCATCATCAAACAACCAGAGGGTATACCCTGCAAGCCTGCCCCCTGGTCATCAGCACACAGCCCCTCTCCCTCTCTGGGTCTAGATTCCCCAGCTGCTCCATCTCTCCACATCATCATCTCTGCTTCCATCTCTTGTGTCAATGCTTCTCTGGGTAGGGTCTTGCACTCTGCTCTTCTCCCTTGATGGTTCCAGGGACCTCGGCTCCTGGACTGCATAGTCAATCACTTCCCTCCTTTTTCTACAAAACATCTACCTTTATATTTCCAACCCTCACAGTCAGTCCTGATAACAATTATTCACCATTGTACCACAAGGCACTTATCCCTAACTCCTTTCATTAGCACCGTCCAGACATATTGGATACTACTCAGTGGAGATTCTACCTTCCTCCGCGCCCTCTGGATCTAGGCTCCCTTTTGAAAGCTTGTAAGCCAGTCACTTCTTGCCTTTGTAGCCCCACCATTTTGGGTATCCAATGTCCAAGTTGCCCATCCCTGTCTATTCTGTGTACCGAGGGGCTAGAAATGATCCTCGCTATGAAGATTTGTTCCCTCTTTTGAGCTACTGCATTCATAGGTGTAGGTCAAGTTCATGAAATTATATCAAATTACTCTTTTTTTTTTCTCTTCTTTCTTCTTCCAGTTGAACTCTGATCATCCAGTCATTGAAGGTCAAGTGAGTATTATCTGTAAGTATAGGTGTTCTTATGCATATACCTTCTCTTCTTAGCTGGATGCTTCACTCTCTGCTCTAGTTCTCTGTGGCTATGTCACTGTCTCTGGGCCCAGGAGTCCCTGGGTCTTGTTATACTGCTGGCCAATCTGGTCTCCACCTAGGTTCACAGGAGTCTATTGAACATTGGAGGGCTTAGCTCCCAGCTTCATTACTATTTTTCCCTCACTTCCCCTTATCGGTAATGAATGTGGTCACCAATCAGAGCGCATGTCTGCTCGTGTATTCCCATTGAGTCTTAGTCTTGGAAGGGGGTTTGCCCTGAGGGGCATATGCTACCTTTTTAAATGGTTGAACATCAAAGAATTCTTGTTGGTACAGTGACTCTGTATATTCCTTCCACCTACGGTTTTGTTGTTGTTGCTTCCCATGTCATTCAACACGGCCCACAGAATCCTTCAATATTGCAACCTAAGACTTCAATTGTTTTCTTCAGTTCTTTCAGCTTTAGAAATGCAAACTCTATTCTACCCTTTTGGTTTTCTAGCTCCGAGTCTTTGCATATTTCATTATAATACTTTGTCTTCTCAAGCTACCCTTTAAAATTGACTGTTCAACTCTTTTACTTCCTCATTTTGTCCAGTTGCTTTAGCTTCTCTATGTTCAAGACAAAGCTTCAGAGTTTTTCCTGACATCCAATTTGGTCTTTTCTTTCTTTCCTGTCTTTTAATAACCTTTTGGTTTTTTCCCTGTGTGAAGTTCTTAATGTTATCCCACAGCTCTTCAGGTCTTCAGTCATTAGTGTCAAATGCATCAGATTTGTTCTTGAGATGCTTTCCAAACACAGGTGGATATATTCAAGGTCATATTTTGGCTCTTGTGGAATTATTTTCATTTTCTTCTGCTTCAGCCAGTACATGCATAGGAGAAGATGAAGAGAAAGTTTGTTCCACAGAAAGTCTGTTCCATAGCTGGCCCCTGACATTCTTTTCATTGATGATAAACAAGGCTCAGACAGATAATGTAAGTCTGTGAAATTGTTGACAATAATAAATAGGCAAGCAAATAATCAACTGGACCAGAACACAGCCTAAAGCTATTCACATATAATTGTTTTTAAATAGCAAATAAATGCTGTTCGGGCCAAACTATTCTGCTGTACTAGACCAGATGGTAACTAATTTGCAAAGAGTATTTTCAACATTTAAGCATAAAAATCTAAGTTTCAATAAAGAGTCTAGACTAATTGATGTGTAAGCCTTTTGACTGTTCATCCCAATTGTAAATTATATTTTGTGACTTCCGGTTCTGGTGGCAGCTGAGGCAGAGTCAGGTAAGACAGGCTCCATGGGGGAGGGACCGAAAACCCAGAGAAGCTGCTTTCACGGAACAGCACCAGAGCTCTGGATCTAGCATAAGGTGCAGGGTGTCAATTTCCCACACACACCAGTGGAAAAATCACAGCATAAAGGAAAATACTG
>NW_006408532.1:26032684-26034160 GCF_000296735.1 Chrysochloris asiatica | reverse complement strand
TTGAGGACTAAGGTGCGCCTGACCCAAGCCACGGTATTTTCAATAAGCTCATATGCATGTGAAAGCTGGACAGTGAATAAGGAAGACCATAGAAGAATTGATGCTTTTGAATTATGGTGTTGGAGGAGGATATTGAAAGTGACATGGACTGCCCAAAAAACCAATAGATCAGGTTTGGAAGAAGTGCAGCCAGAGTGCTCCTTGGAGGCCAGGATGGCCAGGCCTCATCTCTCATACTTCAGATATGTTGTGAGGAGGGACCAGTTGCTGGAGAAGGATATCATGTTTGGTAAGGTGGAGGGTCAGAGAAAAAGAGGGAGACCCCAAAGAGATAGATTGTCCAAGTGGCAGCATTGATGGACTCAAGTGTGGCAACAGCAGTGAGTTTGGCCCAGGATCAGGCAGTGTTTCATTCTGCTGTGTATAGGGTCTCTATGAGTGAGTACCATCTCGATGGCACCTAACAACAGCAACAACTTTAATTTGCAATGCAAAATTCAGCTGCTCTACAGCTTTCATAGATGTGCTATGAGTCAGAACCCACTGAACAGCACCTAGCAATAACAATGATTTCATTCAACGCTCAGTTCTTTTGTGTCTTTGATGTGTATGGTCATGCTTTCAATCAACACCTCCTTCTGAGACATGCACATGGAAATGGGAAACACAGTCTCTGTCTTCAGGAATAGCACCGTCTCTCAGGGAGATGGACATTAACCCAAAAGCTCCATGAAAGAGACGAGTAGGATGTGAAGAGAGGAGCATACTGGGAATATCTGAGCAAGTACAGGGATCCAGGATATCTTCTTTAGGAAATAGGTTTTTAAGCTGATTCTCACTCAGATCCATTCTCCTGATTTAAAGTACAGTCCATTGTGCTGTTAATTAGTATTGTCTGCAAACCTTCATCACAATTCTTACTGTATATCATATTTCTTATGACAAGAAGTCCTGGTGGAGAATTGGTTAAGAGCCCCCGTTGCTAAAAGATGTTGTTCTGCTTCCATAACAATTACGGCATCCAGAACTCTATGAGGCAGTTGTACTATACTCTATAAGATTGCTATGAGTCAGAATAAACTTGACAATACACAAGCACAGCATTGTGATTAGGAGTCCATAGGTAATGCAAAGGGCTCATTAATGTGCTCAACTACTAACAAAAAGTTTGTTGGTTCAAATCCACTCAGAGACACCTTGCTCTATCTAGGTGGATTTGAACCTTCAAACGTTTTGTTAGTAGTTGAACACATTATCCAGGGCTCAACTACAGTGGGGAAAAACTACTAGAAAATTTTCCAGAAATAAGTCTGTGATCTATATTATATAAATATAATAGATATAAAACATAATATATATAATAGTATATTGTTGTTGTTGTTAAGTGCCGTCGAGTCCGTTCCGACCCATAGCGACCCTGTACAGGGTTTCCAAGGGTGTAAATCCTTACGGGAGTAGAAAGCCTCATCTTTCTCC
>NW_006408532.1:26030440-26032584 GCF_000296735.1 Chrysochloris asiatica | reverse complement strand
AAAAAATATACCAAGCTAACTGCAACAATAAACAAGCAGGAGTGGCAATACTAATCTCTGATAAAGTAAACTTTAAGATAAAAACCAGCATAAGAGATCAAGAAGGACACTATCTCATGATCAAAGGGTCAATTGAGCAAGACAACATAACCATAATAAATATCTAGGCTCCCAATGAAAAATTACCAAAATATATGAAGCAAACCTTACTAGAATTGAAGAAAGAAATCGATAAATCTACAATTATAGTGGGAGATTTTAATACGCCACTTTTGAAAAGGGACAGAACAACCAGAAAGAAACTCGACAAAGTTGCAGAGGAACTAAACAGCACA
This sequence comes from Chrysochloris asiatica, assembly GCF_000296735.1. NCBI lineage: Eukaryota > Metazoa > Chordata > Mammalia > Afrosoricida > Chrysochloridae > Chrysochloris > Chrysochloris asiatica. Next base: position 26,032,249 of record NW_006408532.1, on the reverse strand, counting down.
ATCAATCAAGTTGACCTCATAGATGTGTACAGAGCATTCAGCCCAACAACAGCACAATAAACATTCTTCTCCAGTGCATGTGGAACATTCTCCAGAATTGACCATGTGTTAGGGCACAAAGCAAGCCTCCATAAATTTACGAACATCAAAATACTACAAAGCATCTTTTTCAGACCACAATACTATAAAACTAGAAATCAGCAATTGGAAGACCAAGGAAATCAAGTTGATTACATGGAAACTCAATAACACCCTGCTGAAAAGCAAGTGGGAAAAAGAAGAAATTAAATGTGAATTCATAAAATTCCTTGAAACAAACAAGAATGAAAACACAACATACCAAAATCTTTGGGACATGGTGAAAACGGTGCTGAGATGATAATTTCTTGTTATAAATGCACACATCCAAAAAGGATGAGCCAAAATTAACACAGCATCTCCAACAATTAGAAACAGAACAACAGAAGGAACCTACAGTCACCAAAAGAAAAGAAATAATAAAGATAAGAGCAGAAATAAATGAGATGGAAAAGAGAAAAACTATAGAAGGAATCAACAGGACAAGAAGCTGTTGAAGAGAAAAACTATAGAAGGAATCAACAGGACAAGAAGGTTCTTTGAAAGGATTGATAAAATTGACAAACCATTAGCAAACCTAACAAAAGAAAAGAAGAAGAAGACACAAATAACTTGCATTAGAAACTACACGGGTGATGTCACAATGGAACCAAACAAAATCAAAAGGATAATAACAGAATACTATGAAGAGTTGTACTCCAACAAATTAAAAAACTTAGAAAAGATGGATACATTTTTAGAAAAACACGACCTACCTAAACTTACACAGAGTAAAGTAGAAAACCTGAACAGACCCATAACAAAAGAAGAAATTGATCAGGTCATCAAAAAACTCCCAATAAAAGAAGTCCAGGCCCAAATGGCTTCACTGGTGAGTTCTACCAAAAATTCAGGAAAGAGCTGTCACCAATTTTATTTAAATTATTCCAGAATATAGAAGAGGATGGAAAACTTCCTAATACTTTTTATGAAGCCAGCATAACCCTCATACCAAAACCAGGGAAGGACATCACTAAGAAAGAAAATTATATGATGACAATGATGTGGACAGATGGAGCAGCTGAGGACACTAAATTCAGGGAGGGAGAGGGGCTGTGTGCTGACGGCTGAGGGGCAGGCCTGTGAGGTGTACCCTTTGGTTATTTAATGATGCATGGAGAGGATTGTAATCATTGTAATGAAACAAAATACCATGGGATGAAGTAAAACTGATATTCTTCCATGTAAACCTCATAATAAAAACTTATAAAAAATTATATTTTGCATAATTCCCATCATATGTACATTGTTGTTGTTAATTCCCATCAAGTTAGCTCTGACTCAAGGCAACCCCAAAAACAGCAGAAAGAGACATTACCCAATCTTTCACCAGCTTCATGATAGCTGGTATGCTTGAGTCTGTTGTTGTAGCCATTGCGTATTTTGAGTACTTTCCACTTTAGGGGGCTCATCTGCCAGCATTGTATCAGATAATTTTCTGTTGTGTTCTATATGGTTTTCACTGGATAATTTTTGGAAGTTGAGAGACCTTCAAACATTTCTTCATGATCTTAACCTGGAAGTCTCATTGAAATCTTTCTGGTATTTGAAATACCAGTGGCATAGTTTACAGCATCATAGCAACACCCAAGTCACAGAATGACAAACTGACAGAATGGGTGGTAGTTGTTATTGTTAAGTGTTGTCAATTCAGTTCTGACCAATAACGACCCTGTGTAGGGTTTCCAAGGA
>NW_006408532.1:26025848-26029920 GCF_000296735.1 Chrysochloris asiatica | reverse complement strand
ACATATACATTTAGTCATTATAAATTATATGCACTTATCACTATGTAAATGAACTTTGAGCATTCCAAAACAAATAAAATGAAATCAAATGGTGTGAATGTTCTGATGTGTGATCCAGACACCCCCTTCAGATTAAAAGAACATCTATTTCTTAGAGTCGACCTCAGCTGGAGACAATCTCCTTACCCACAGATCTTCCTTGAGTCAGCTTGCATCTAATGATCGGTCTAGCAGGCAAAGCATAAGAACTGAAAGGCTTTCCCAACTTCAGAGCTCCCTGTGGTTCAATTGTATCAGAGACTGTATCACAGCCCAGCGCCTTCCTCTCCCCTTCCTAATCCTTCATCTTTCATTTTCTTTAGAGGTATTAATAATAAATTCCCTGCATGTTAAGTTTTATCTCAAAGTCTACCTCCAGGAATTAGTGGAATAGACAGAAGTTCTGATATTTTCTTCACACATCACAGCAAACCTTTGATTTACTCATGTACTACTTTGGGAAACAATGGTCTAAGCTAGTGGGTGATGAGTTGGGCTGATAACCACAAGGTCAGCAGTTTCAGTCTACCAGCTGCTAATGACTGAAGAGAGAGGAGGATTTCTGTTCCTGATGTGGCGCTGTGGGTTAATGTGCCAGACTGCAAAGCCGTTTGAACTGCAAGATCAGCAGTTCAAGCTCACCAGCTGCTCCTTGGAAACCCTATACCGGGTTGCTATGGGTTGGAACAGACTTGACAGCACTTGACAACAACAGTAACAAAGATTTACAGCCTAAAAAACCCTATACTGGATCACTGTAAGTCAGAACCAACTCCACAGCATACCACCACCAAGCTAGTGCTGCTCAGTAGGACTTTTTGCAATGATAAAAATGGTGTCTATCTGTACTGTCCAATATGGTAGCCACCAGCCATATATGTTACTGAGCACTTGGAATGTAGATCATGCAACTGATGAATTAAATTTGTAATTTTATTTTAATTAATTCCATTTTAATTTAAATAGCTACAGGTGGTTTCCAGTGCTAGTATAAACTATTTGTATCCCAGAAGGGCACATTGCAAGGGATTGGAATTTTTAGTACTCTTTTCATTTTGTAAAAGGTAAGTAAGTGTGCAGCGATTAATAATACATATATATTCAGGGAACCATTTAATTCAATCACAATAACTTGTAAAGAGATAAATAAAGAAGAAGAAAAAATACACATCATCCTTATGTCAGATGAAATATTCGGTAGTGTCCCAAGACTACTTCTTTGACCAAGAGACATCAATAGTCTTTGTGAGTTAGTAAGAGCAGGTGCTGGAGAGTCAGAGACAAGGCCTGCCATCTACTTCTATTTGATCAGTTCGTTTCTGATGCAAGTGAACATCCCCGAGCAAACACTTCATTGTTTTCCCACAAATATTAATCCTCAGTTTAATAGAGTTGACCAAGAACCAGCCACTCCCACCCTAGAAAAAATGCTGCTGTAAAACCCCAGCAAAGCTACCCAGAAATTTACTCATCAGCAACAGCCTAATAATTTGGTGGGTTTCTAGGGGCATATTGGAAGTATTGAAAGAGTCCAACTCCTCTGGAATCCAAATAAAATAGTCCTTTGGATTGTAAAGCAAGACAAGGTGCCCACAGAGAAAGTAGTTCCATTTCTATGAAAGCTACTGCCTCATCACTCCATCCACAGCCCCTCCCTCCTGTCTGCAATAATCTCCTGTACTGTGATTATCAAAAGTAAATGAGAAATGCACTAAGACCTAGTAGATAACAGATAGCCCCCTGTCCTGGGAGCTGTTGGAAGTTTGAGGTGTTAATGCATTGTCTACTCCTCTGGAGAAAGGTTAAAGTTTGGACTTGAATCACAAGTGAAAATGAGGTTGGTGGCCTGGTTGTTGCCCCTTGTGGACATTTATCCACAGTATAGAGGTTTCACTCAGCTGGTGGTCTCAGCTCATCAAAGCAGTGAGGCAAGAAAAAAGGGGGGCTTAGAAACCCAGAGTGCTGCAGAAATGGAACACTGGCTCATTTTCTCCTAAAATGGCAATTAAGCTATGCATGAGTAAAAATCCCTCTTTGAGGGAGCAAGTGAACCACGAGCTTGCCCTTTCTGATCTTTTCAAGCAGGCCTTGCTTCTGGATAAAGGTGATGGAGTTGAATACAGCTATATACACAACCCTGGAACAACAGAGTTCTGCAGACAGATACATGAACAGATACACAGGCTGAATGGGCATGTGAGGGCAGTGGGAGTATTACCACAAATACATAAAGATTTCAAAGAGAATATATTTACATGAGTATTTACCTTTGCTGCAAACACATCTATGAATGTGGTGAAGCATACAGGGGCAATAAATGATGAAAACTTCTTAGATATTACCAAATATCTTAAGTCAATGAGTTGCTGGGACTGGAATCTTAAGAACACAGTCTAAAGGGACACCATAATCAATGGGCATACGATAATCTACAAAGACAATGTTCTACATTCTGATTAGGTGAATAGTAACTGGGATCTTAAAAGCTCATGAGTGGCCATCTAAGATGCAACCATTGATCTCTCTGTATACAGAAGAATGAAGAGTGATAAAAATTTGAAGATACTTGGAATCAATTAGTCCAATGGACCAATGGAACATGTGTGCATCAGCCACCACAACTCTGACACCAGAAGAACTAGATGGTGCCCAGCTATCACTACCAACTGCTCTGAAAGGGGTCACATTCGAAGGTCTCTGATAGAGTGAGAGAAAATGGGGACCAAAAATCAAAATTTCAAAAAAATATCAGGCTTTATGCTCAGAAAGAGACTGGAGGCACCTGAGACTATGGCCCTTGACCAACCTCCAGGTCTGGAACAAAACTCACCCTGGTGGCCCAATTTTCAGCCAAGCAGCAGATAGGTAGAGAGGAAGAACAATAACACTAGTAAGGCATGCTCACCATGGAATGGTCAATCATTCAAGATCAAAAGAGCAACACTTATCTAAGGACAAAGATGGGAAGTGGCTGGAATGGAAACAAGAACTACAGGGAGGAAGTGGAAGAACTGCTATTTCACAGAAGGGATTGCAATAGTTGAGATAAAACCAAGTGTATGATTTGTTAAATGTAAAGTTGATGGTCTTCTCTGTAAAACTTCACTCAATTCACAATAAAAAGTTTAAAAAGAAGACTTTGATTTTTGGGGGTCTATACCTCTGGGCATGATGACCCTTAATCTGCAATGCTCTCCATCCCTATTTCTTTAGGCCTACTTAAGTATGCTCCACCACTCGTCTGTCAGTTTGTCGTACTGTGGTGGCTTGTGAGTTGCTGTGATTCTGAAAGCTATGCCACCGGTATTTGAAATACCAGCAGGGTCACCCATGGTGGAGAGGTTTCAGATGAGCTTCCAGACGAAGACAGACTAGGAAGAAGGAGTGATGAACTACTTCCGAATATTTATTCACTGAAAATCTTATGAATAGCAGAGAAACACTGTCAGATATCGTGCCAGAAAATGAGCCCCTCGGGTTGGAAGTCCCTCAAAATGTGACTGGGGAAGAGCTGCTTCCTCAAAGTAGAGTTGACCTTGATGACACGAATGGAGTAAAGCCCAGTACCTTCATTTGCTAGAGGGGCACAATTCACAATGAAGAGAAACAGCTGTAAACATGCACCAAAAATCAGAACATAGATTGTACAAAGTATGAATCTGAGAAAATTGGAAGTTGTCAGAAATGAAATGGAACACATAAACATCAATATCTTAGGCATTAGTGACCTGATAAGGACTGGTATTGGCCATTTTGAATCTGATGACCACATGGTTTGCTATGCCATGAATGACAAATTCATTGTCAAAAAGAACATATCCAGATAAGTCATGAGGTACAACGCTGTCTGTGATAGGATAGTATCCATGTGCCTACAGGGAAGCCCAGTTAATAGCACTATTATTAAAATTTACACACCAACCACTAAAGCCACTGAGGATGAAACAGAAAATTCTACCAACTTCTTCAATCTGAAATCGATCAAACATGCAATCAAGATGTATTGATCATTACTGGTGATTGGAATGCAATG
>NW_006408532.1:26012526-26022168 GCF_000296735.1 Chrysochloris asiatica | reverse complement strand
ATCCAGTGATCTACTTCTAGAAAACTCAGCCACTGAAAATCCCATGGAGCACAGTTCTAGTCTAACACACATGGGGTCTCTGTGATTTGGAATCAACTTGTTAGCAACCAGTTAGTACTGCAATTGTCTGTCCCTTTGTTCTTGGATCCACAATCAACACTCATAGAAGCAGCAATCAAGAAATCAAACATATTGTATTGGGCAAATCTGGTGCACAAGACCTCTTTAAAGTGCTAAAGAGCAAAGATGTCACTTTGAGGACTGAGATGTGTCTGACACAAGCCATGGTGTTTTCAATTGCCACTGGACTGCTAGTCACAAATCAGTAGTTCAAATCCACCAATCACTCCTTGGAAATTGTATTCAGCGTTGCTATCAGTCAGAACCAACTTGATGGCACTTGACAATAACAACAGTAGTAGAAACCCTGTGAAAGCTGGACAATGAATATGGAAGACCAAAGAAGAAATTGATGCCTTTAAATTATGGTATTGGCTAAGAATATTGGAAATGCCATGAACAGCCAGAGTAAATAAATCTGTCTTCAAAGATGTACAGCCAAATGCTCCTTAAAAGTGAAGATGGCAGGACTTGTGTCATGTACTTTGAACATGTTATAAGGAAGGACTAGTCCCTGGAAAAGGACCTCATGCTTGGTAAACTAGAGTACCATTGAAAAGAGGAAGAACCTAAATGTGATGAACTGACAAAGTGGCTGAAACAATGAGCTCAAACATAAGAAGGGTTGTGAGGGTGGCACAGGACTTTTGTTCTGTTGTGCTGAGGGTCTCTATGAATCAGAACTGTCTTGAGTGCACCTAGCAATAACAATCTACGTGTAGTTGTCATTATGACTATCCAGACATATTCTGTTTCTCCTTCACTCCAGGATGCAAAGCGGGACTGGACTTTCTATTGTCCCTTAGGTACAGTACTTGCTTTGGCTAATGAAATGTGAACAAAAATGTCACCTGTTGCTTCTGGGCAAAAGCTGTAACAATCAATATGCAATTGTTGTCCCTTTTGCCATCACAGTGATCCTGTGACTTCCTGATGTGATGAAGTTTCCAAAGCCTGTGTCCCTGGGTGATTCATGAGCAGAGCTTCCTGCTGATTTGCCTTGAATGAGGAGTATTAATAGAAAATAAATGTTGGTTGCATTAAGCCACTGAGACTTGGGAGGTTGTTTTTTGCTGCTGCATAACCAAAAACAACCTACTGTAGTCTGAGCATTATATGTTAGCGTCTCACTGCACTGCAAGCTCCTTAAAAACAAGAGTCACTTATACATCTTTGTATCTCCAGTGCCTGACATGTGATACACACTCAATAAATGTTTGCATGAATTAATGCATAAGTGTGTTTAGGAATTAAAAAAAAAAATTAGCCTAACAGAAACTCAATTTAGATGTTGTCTAAAAAATGGGGAAATTATCAGAAAATTGATCACTACAGACAGTTAAGACAGCAAATGATGACTTTGGAATCAATGGAAGCAATATCATTGAACGTAGCATATATCGTATAGCATATGCCATAATCTACAATAATCTTAATGAAAATAGCCCAGTTATTTGCTTAAAGTGCTGGCCTGAATTGAATAAAAGCAACATGAAAAAAGTTGAATAATGTCTATTATTTTTGTAATTGAATTTTTAACTAATCAAACCCCAGGCTAGTCAGTGGATTCTGACTCATAGTGACCCTACAGGACCAATTTGAACAGTCAGCCTAGGGTGCTCAAGGCTGTAAATGCTTACGGAAGCAGACTATCACATCTTTCTCCTGCCTAGCAACTGAAAGGTACCAACCACTGGCCTTTTGATTAGCAGGCAAGTGCTTTCCTCACTGCCACCAGGCCTCCTCATGTAATAATTAACTTCATATTTACACAACAAAAATAAGGACCCATTTGTTTTTTATCATTATTTTTAGTTCTTAGTTTATTAAGGAAAAAAACAATTCCTTAAAAGGCTTTACATTTGAAATCTACTCAATTACGTCCCCTTGGAATACTATATCCATTATTTGAAAGCAGTTTTCAAGCTTCTGAGTCATCCTGTTTATAATACTTTATCTTCAATTACTTTTCTCATTATATCTTTCATGGACTACATTACCAATTTCCTGCTCAATACACCCATGGGTATGCAAGGCTAGTCCTTTGAAAGTTGAAACATACAATAGGTAAAATTACCCCAGACAACTAAGGGACAAATATTTGTTTCTTCTTACACCGTGTTTTGCCCATTGGTTTATAAATAGATCCTTTACCAAGAGGGTAAAAAGAGAATCTGCCATAAATTTAGAAAAGTATATCCTATTATAGAATATCTCTTTTAAAAGAAGTTATTAACATTGTTCCCCTTTTACTATGGTTTTCAATTTGCATGTTATTGAAGGGTATGAATCATTGTGAATTCTAATTAAAAGGTTATCATTCGAGCCAATGTTAAGGTCGTGGTGGTGGTTATGTGCCGTGGAGTCGGTTCTGACTCATAGCGACCCTGCACAGGGTTTCCAAGGCTGTAAATCTTTACAGGAGCAGAAAGCCTCATCTTTCTCCCATGGAACAGTTGGTAGTTTCTTACTGCTGACCCTGAGGTTAGCAGCCTGATTCATAATCACTATGCTACCAGAGCTCCTTAATGTTAAGGTAGGTATAGTCTAATTGCTGTGCAAATAAACTCAAGCATGTGATTGTTCAAAACAATAGAAACTTATTTCTTGCTCACTTACCAGTCCTGTACTAGTCTTCACACTTGCTCAGGATGCAATCTTTCCTCCACATGGATATTCCCTATTTCCTATTACCATCTCATTTGACTTTGCCCTGAACTACATCCAATCAATGGAAGGGAAAGACCATGGAATTGGAGGACTCCAATAGGACAATCCTGAAAGCAGTACACTTGCTTTACTTATTGGAATTTGGATGGTTGTATCTAATTCCAGGGAGGCTGTTTAAGAAGAAGAGACAATGGATTGGGACAATTACGTGAAAGAGCCACTAGCTGTCATATGATGCTTATTCAAACTTGGGTTGGCAGATATTTATTTTATCAAAAATGAACAGAATAAGCCTGTCCCTTCAAATAAACCAAATGACAATGTTTGTTGTCAATGACAAAATTTTAGGTTTTGAATGAAAATTAGTTTGGAAGCACGTGTTTCCACCACCATGAACGTAAGAGCTTCCTAAAATATAAAGACTTTTCTGATAAGACAAGTGATGATACTAATTAGTGTGAATTTTTGCTGTTGTTGTTTTTAGGTGTCATCAAGTCACTTCTAACCCATAACAACCCTGTATAGGGTTTCCGAGGAGCGGCTGATGAGCTTGAACCACCAACCCTGCAGTTCAAACCAACCTTGCAGTCAAGCACATTAACCCACAGCGCCACACCAGGACCCTGTTGTTGTATAAGAAGTTTCTTTTCTTTTTTTTTTTTTTTCCCCCATGCAGGACAGACTTTTCCAGCCTCATTCCTTGTTAGGAATGCCCTTCCTTCATCATCTTTCATGAAAAATGATTCTTCATTCTTACCACTTTACCAGGGAAACTTGTAATCTGGTTGACAAGGTCATATGCTCTCAAAGCACCATATAATTTTCCTTACCCCTGCTATAATGTCACATTTATTTGATCATCTGATGATTATTTGATGAATCATCATCTCCTCCCGAAACCCACACATAAAAGGTACTGATTCTGTATCCTTTTCACTCTCCTTTATATCTCCCAATGCCTAACACAATGCCGGACTCCATGAATCCATTTCTAATGAATTTAAAATGACATGTACAAAGACTCAGAGGAAACAATGCATGCTTGAAAGGCTATAAAGGGTTCAGAAAGATTGGAGCCTCTGTGGAAGAAAGGGGAAGACAGAGGGAAAGATGGAGAGTAGGCTTGATCACCCAAGAAGAGAAATGAAGTACTGATACAGCCACAGTATGGATGGACCTTGAAAGTATTATGCAAAAAGTCAGTATCAAAAAATACATTGTATGATCCCACTTATATGAAATATCTAGAGCAGGCAAGTGTATCGAGGCCAAAGTTTAGTGATTCATTGGGTCAGCAGGGGGAAGAAATGGGAAGTCATTGTTTGGAGGGGGCACTGGGTTTCTGTTAATAATGATGGAATCATTTAGAAATAGATGAATTAATATGATTATACAACAATATAAACCTAATCAATGTTACTAAAATGTACATGTGGAAAATGTTGATTTGACAAATGTTTTGTTAAATTTGTTTCTACCACAAGATTTTTTTTTTTTAATCAGAGTTAAGATTGGAGAGGTTGATGTAAGTCAAACCAAATAGCCACTGATTGTAAATGAAAGGTCCTTGCATTTTGATGGACAAGAGAACGGCATGATCAAGTTTTCATCACATATGACTTGCATGGGCAGACTACACAAATAAAAGCATCTTTAAAGACACAGAAAGAATTTAGGAAGCTATTTCATAATCTGGGAAATTAATGATGGTGGCGCAGACTAACAGTGGTGACAGTAGAACTGGAGAAAATCTGTTTCGTTTGGAAAACTAGACAATGAGGAGGATTCCATAAGAGTATGACCTCCCTCCTTCCCTTCTCTTTCCAATGATTCCACAGTAACTTACCAATTCCCAGTACCCTCAATTGTGTGCCTTCTGACCCCAGAGATTTGAATTTATTGGAAACAGCCAGGCCCCATCCTATAATCTCCTAGTTCATCTTGACTATGCGGGTCTTTACAGATCATACTCCCACAGTGAGAACATAGTAACAAAGTTCTAGACGTTCCACCATATCCTAGCATTATGCCATATGTCCTAACCGCATGAATCAGAACTTTTAAAGATCCTTTTAATTTAATTACTTCATTTCTGATGGTGTCTTAAAGATTCAGCCATTCTAGTAATAAATTTTATTGCTGATATCAATTTTTCTAAATTCATCCTTGATTAAGTTCTACCTTTCTTTCCTCTGTTAACATTTTTTTTTCTCACACCTGAACTTCTAAGAGCATGTTCTTCATTCATTAGTCTATTTATCACTGCAGATAAAGTGATAAATTATACATGGTTCATAACCTTATTTAATCACATTGTTGTTCGTGTTGTTAGGTGCCATCAAGTCCATTTTGATTCACAGCAGCTCCACATGGCAAAATAAAATGCCCCATAGGGTTTCCTAGGCTGAAATTTTTATGGGAGCAGATTGTCCATTTTTCTCCTGTGGAGCCAGTACACGAGTTTGAACTGCCAACCTTTCTGTTAGCAGCCAAATGCTTAACCCTTCCACCACTAGAACTCCTTTTCAATAAGACATAGTCTAGTGAAAAAGATAGAAATATAAGGAAATACATTTAAATGCTTACCAGTAAATGTACAAAAGATATATAAGCACATGCTTTATATATTCTCCTCTCTGTAAGAGGGGACTTCTGATCTGAATCTTAAAGGACAAGTAGACATTTGGCACGTAAGGTCACATAAAAGACATAGCAATAAGAGAGCTGCACACGGACTGTTGAAGTAATGTCACATGGTCAGATTTCTCTTGAGGAAATAGATTCGGCAGTCATATTGGTTTCCTTAGCTACCTCTCATTTAGGTTTCATTAGAGCATCTTTTGCTTCATTAGAGCATCTCACTTTAGTATCTTCTCATTTAGAGAACTAACAGAGACAAAAGGCTACCATTTATCCTATGCTTGTTTCACTACATCAACCAAAGTGGCTTCTGTCATCTTGGACACATGTGTCCTGACTGAGTTGATCTATGTAGACGCTGAGTCACCATAAATCTGGCAGTAGGTCTTCAACAAGACAACTCTTCATTTCTGAAAAATCTTGCTCTTTGCCCACCAATTCCTAAAATCACTTCAGCAGACAATCACAGCAATGCAAAGAACTAAATATACTAGCATGAATCACACATCCCCGGACATTGTATATGCCATCAGACAAAAATAAACTTTTGTTTTCATCACTGTTGAATTGAAAGCAGAGTCCCCTCTGGTTCTCTCTTGTCCTCCTTTCTCATTAAACAAGAAAATAAAAGTAAAATTTTCTCAAGAGCTCATTGCTTTCAAGTTGATTTGACCCTCTAAAGATTTTCTAGGGTAGAACTAGTTGTATAGGGTTTCCAAGACTGTAAATCTTTAAGCAAGCAGAAAGCCTCATCTTTCTCCCACAGAGCAGCTGATGGGTTTGTACTGCAGACCTTGCAGTTAGCAGTCCAGTGCTTAACATACAGTGCCATGCAGTTCAAACCCACCAGCCATTCTGTGGGAGAAATAAGATGCTTTCTGCTCCCATAAAGATTTACAACATTGGAAACCATATACAGGGTCACTTTGGGTCAGAATCAACTTAATAGCACTTAACAATGCCACGGAGTCAATTCTGATTCATAGGAACCCTGCGTAGGGTTTCTGAGGAGTGGCTGGTGAGTCTGAACTTCCAGTCTCGTGTTTAGCAATCCAGTGCTTATTCTACAGCACCATACAATATATGTTGTGCTATTATCATGTACCATCAAATTGGTTCTGACACATAGCCACCCGGTGTAGGGTTTCCACTGGTAGGTATGAATTGGTGATCATGTGGTTAGCAATCCAATGGTTATATAAAGACCATCACTAGAACAGATTTGACAAATGGATTACTAATGACAAAAGACCAGACAAATTATGTGCTGCCACCAAGGACATCATACATAAAGAAAGCAAAAGGTCATTTAAAAAGACAGGAAAAGTGAAAAGACCGCAATGGATGTCACAAAAGACTTTGAAACTTTTTCTTTAACATAGACTATTTAAAGTGAATGGAAGAAATGATGAAGTAAAGAGCTGAACAGAAGATTGCAATAAATACTCACACTTTGATCATCAACCCGTAATCTAAAAATAAATATGACTTCTGCCATGAGTAAGACTATAGGTCTTCCTGCATCCATTAATTGACTGTTTATGTTTAGTTTTTAATGGACCTTGAACTTCTAAAGGCCCTCTTCTATATAATTTGTCAGCATTTCCCCATATTGCAAAATCTCTGTTGTAGAGAAAACCTCCACAAATAGCTACACTTGCTCTTTCTTCATCGACTGCTAACTTAGAACTCTTTATTCCCCCATCTCTGAGAAACATACACTGCTTTCCTGCATCAGAAACCAACAGTCCTTAATGGGACCAACAGCCCATCCAAAAATGTCTCCAAGGAAACCCATAAACACACACACACCTATCTAATCATCATTCTCATTAGCTATGATGGATTTAAAAAAAAAAAAAAAAACAAGAACGAATCAAGGAGAAGGGTTGAAAGCAGTTATGTGCCCACGCGTTTTTAAGTTTAAAACAATCCCTATTGAAGTTGTCATCCCGGGTTACAGCGGGCAGTTTCAGCAGCACCATGGAACACACAGACTTTCTCACATCCAGTTCCCGGGGAATAGCGAGCTGGCCTGTCAGCAGGCATCCTTTCGCCCTGTGAAGAAGCAGCTGGGTGGCTACAGCTACCCGCTGCCTGCCAGCACCCTCTCCAGAGACCCTATATTATTACAGTCTACCCTTCTCCTGGCGTTGAATTAACTTGTTCTGACTGTGTGACAGCTCTGACGACTACACAGTTTGAGGCAAGGAGTCTGGGTCACAGGCTGCTACATGCATGGGCTGTCACTAACTGTGCTGCTAAAACCAGACAAAACCTTGTCAGGGGAGATAAACTCCTCTGGAGACAGAGGTAAGTGACTCAACTCATGACCTGCTTGTGAGGTTTTGTTCAGTTCAAGGGCAGTATCAGCTGACAAGAGGAGTTGATATTGCAGGGAGGCACAATTGACAGAGAAGGTAGCAATAGAGAAAAGCACACCCAGGCACATGTAAAATGCTCAAGGAGACAGCCTGGTGAGGAGAGACCGAGGAAAGGAGAGGGTGCCCTGGGTTATGAAAATCAATGATAGAAAATTTTAAATCACACCTATTTTGCAATAATAAAACTAGCAAGAAACTATATGTCATTCAACCTTGGTTTTATTAAGCTTGGTATCTACTATGTGTTTGACACTGTGCTGTTGTTGTTCAGTGCCACTGAGTCGGTTCTGACTCATAGCAAACCTGTATGGAGTTTCTGAGGAACAGCTAATGGGTTTGAAACTCTGACCTTGTGATTCCCAGTCCAGTGCACCACATCACACTGTGCTAGATATTAAAAAGGCTATAAAAACCAAATACACAAGCCCTAAACTTGGCCACCTTACAATGTAGCTGTTGCTCTCAAAATAATAATATACACACATACATATGTAGTGTTATTGTTGTTGTTAAGTGCCATTGAGTCGATTCTGACCCATAGTGACCCTGTATAGGTTTTCCAAGGAGTAGTTGGTGAGTTTGAACCACTGGCCTTGCAGTTCAAACAACTAGAGAGAGAGAGAGAGAGAGACCTTGCAGTTCAAACTGAACTTGCAGTCCAGCACATTAATCCACAGCACCACACCAGGACTCTTGTGATAGATAGGTAGATAGATAGATAGATAGATAGATAGATAGATAGATAGATAGATAGATACACACACACACATGACGTTTTCTGCTCCTTTAAAGACTTGACAGCACTCAACAGCAGCAAATATATATATATTTTTTTTTTTTTGACGCATATAAAAATAATTGTTTCCCCAAGCCTATGGTACAAAAAGTTTACATGCTTAGATGCTCTAATCAAAAGTTTGGAGGCTTGAGTTCACCCACAGGAGACTTACAAGAAAGGACTGATGATCTGCTTTGAAAAAATCTCCTATTAAAAACCCTATGGAGCAAAGCTCTTCTCTGACACACCTGGGCTTGCTGGGAGTTCAAATTAACACAAGAACAACTGACTTACTGGTTATGTTCCCAGTGGGAATTTGAAAACCTACCTCAAGCACTACTAGCACAAGGCAGACAAAGAAGAGAGCGGCAGAACAGGGAGAAATATCAGTGAAGTTACTTCGCAACTCATTCAAGAAAATTCTTTTAGCCCCTTTGGGCTGCTACCAGAGGCCAGGATTCTAGCTGTGTCTAGATCCTCTCTGGCTGTGCCTAAGATAAGGTAAACCTGATCCCAAGCTAATGGTCAGGTTGGACAGTTTTCCTATGACTGCACATTGTTGTTGTTATTAAAGTTCTGTGGATCAGTTCCAACTCATAGAGACCCTGTAAAGGGTTTCCAAGGAGTGGCTAGTAGGTTTGAACCACCAACCTTGTGGTTACCAGTCCAGTGTTTATCTTACAGCACCACACCAGGACTCCATGATCACACTGTTGTTGTTAAGTGTTGTCAAGTCATTTCCGACTCATACCCCGACGTAGTGTTTTGGAGGAGCAGCTGGTGAATTTGAACTTGAGTTTGTGGTTCAAACCAAACTTGCAGTCCAGTGTTTATCTTACAACACCACACCAGGACTCCATGATCACAAAGGGTGTGCTATTTAACTTATTCTTCTTTCTGGAAGCGATCAGACTCAGGAATTGTATTATTAAAATTATAGTATAGTCGATAGTGAATAATTGTTATCAAGACTGATTATAAGGCCTGGAAATGTAAAGGCAGACGTTTGGGGGCAAAGGAAGGGGAGTGATTAACCTTGCAGTCTAAGAG
>NW_006408532.1:25997369-26012131 GCF_000296735.1 Chrysochloris asiatica | reverse complement strand
ATCTGTATCTTGAAGGGTCTTGGAGATAAAGGATCTTGACAAAGGGGAGAAGGGGTTGAGTAATGAAAACAAACATGGTAGATTCATTGGAAAGTGAATGTTGAGTAATGAAAACAAACATGGTAGATTCATTGGAAAGTGAATGTTGAGTAATGAAAACAAACATAGTAGATTCATTGGAAAGTGAAAGGGTTTATTTGAACAGAACAGGAGGTGAATGTTGGGGCTTTGTAGGCATTTGTACTTCTTGTGAAGCTCTCATTATTATTCCATCATTAAGCCATTTGGAATGACTGGTAGATTATATCTACTCTTCTTCCCCTCAAATCTCCTCTAATATGTGTAAGCACTTGTATGGCATTTGCCTATAATTAACAGGTGATGTTAAATTGTTGACAAGTTTCCTGTACATTGAAAACATTAGTGTTCTCTTTACTTGATCAACCTCTCAGCTAACACAGACAAGAAGGATGGAAAGTTTCAGTATGTCTCTTACTAGACATCATCTCTTCTTTACTGTCATTCACTACCCTGAATATACCCTCTCTTGGAAACTATAGAAACAACTTTATTCTTTATTCTATAACTTTATTCTTTCAAAGATAGGAAGGAACAATAGTGGCCATGTATTTCAACTCCTTCACGTGAGAATTGTAAAACTCTGGGAGTTGATGTGACAGATTGAGGATCGCAATCCATTTCTTTCAATGCCTAGGTCAATGAACTTTCATACCTATTGCAACCATACACATAGATTATCCAGGAGAGCCTTGATTTCCAAGTTGTTTTGTCCCAGCATTGCTTTAAGACTACTTGTAAAGAGTTGTGATATGCCATTGAGTCAGTTCCAATTTACAATGACCCTATAGAATGAAATATTACCTAGTCCTGCACCATTCTCACAATTATTGGTATTTTTGAGCCCATTTTTGAAGCCACTGTGTTGTCAAGGCTCCTCCTCCTTTTTCACTGACCCTCTACTTTATGAAATACGATGGCCTTCTCCAGGGACTGGTCTCTCCTGATACCATGTCCAAAGTGCATGAGAGGAAGCCTTGCCATCCCGACTTCTAAGGAGCATTCTGGCTATATTTCTTACAAGACAGATTTGTTCACTCTTCATGCAGTCCAGTCTATGTGTCTTAGTAATCTTGTGCTGTTATAATAGAAATATCATAAGTGGATGCCTTTCACTAACAGTAATGTATTTCTCTGATAGTGCAGGAGCCTAGAAGTCTGAATTCAGGGTACCAGCTCTAGAGAAAATCTTTGTCTCCTTTCAGCATCTCCAGCATTCCTTGGAGATCTCCATGTGTCTTAGCATCAATCTTTCCCTGGATCTAGGACCATCACAATGCAGGAACCCCAGGTCCAAAAGAATGCTCTCCACTCCTGGCTCTTTCTTCTTAGTGGTTGGTATTTGGGCCATCTTTATCTGCTCACCTTTCTCATCATTTGTCTCTTGTAAGATAAAATGTGTTGCATACCACATCCTTAGGAATCTACTGTATATCAGATCAGAGTTGTATACATCTCCTGGATCAGGGGATCATCACATGTTTTGGCGGGGAGGGGGAGGGAGACACAATTCAATCCATGACCCCATGGTATATTCAATATTCTTTCTCTACACCATAATTCAAATGTATCAATTCTTCTTTGGTTTTCTTATTCATTGTCCAGTTTTCACATGCATTTGAGACACTTAAATACCATAACTTGGGTCAGGTACACCTTGGATTTAAAGTAACATCTATGCTTTTTAACACTTTAAGGAGGTCTTTTGCATCATATTTGCTCAATGCAATATGTCATTTAATTTCTTAACTGCTGTTTCAGTGCGTGTTGATTGTGTATCCAAATAAAAGGAAATCCTTGACAACTTCAATCTTTTCTTCATTTATCACAATGTTGATTATTTGTCCAGTTGTGAAGATTGTAGATTTTTGTAGATTTTGGGGTGTTTTGTTTTTTATGTTGAGGTGTAATCCATAATGAAGGCTTTGATCCCCCTTCATAAATTCTTCAAGTCCTCTTTGCTTTCAATTAGGTTCTGAGCTCTCACTTTGTAGTACTGTTACAATTGTGCCATGCTTCCTCTAACTGTCAGAAAGACTTCCAACCTCTCATCCTCTTGTGAGACCCTCCTGTGGGCAGTAGCTTCCATTCTCAAACCTGAGTTGATTATTCCTAAATTGAGTGAAAAAGTCATAGAGTCTTATGTGTCATTTAGTCAGCTCCCTCATTTTACGGCTAATGGAGAAACTGGGTTCCAAAGAGACCAAATCATACTCAAAAAGACATAGCTCACACAGAGTCAGAATATCACACAGGCATCAAAAACAACAACACAACAACAAATCCTAAGAGTATAAAGTGGTTGGTTAAAATAGTCAGGTGCTAATTTGGCACCTTCTCCAGCAACTGGTCCAAAGGTGGAGTTAAGGTAAGTGATAAGGTGGAGAGTCAGAGAAAAAGAGGAAGACCCCAGAGAGTTGGATTGGCAAAGTGGCAGCATCAATGGGATCAAGCGTGGCAACAATTGTGAGGTTGGTCCATGGCTGGGTAGTATTTTGTTCTGTTGTGCATAGGGTCACTATGAGTCGGTACCGACTCGATGGCACTTACAAACAACAACTCAGCACCATACTGTGCCTAAAAATGGCAAGAACCTCATAAGAAACAGTGTAAGCAAATCATTTCTGGTTGCTGTCAAGTTGATTCTCATTCATGGTGACACGATGTGTGCAGAATAGAACTGCTCCATAGGGTTTTTAAAGCTGCATCCTTTTGGAAGCAGATTGCCAAGACTGTCTTCTGAGGCACCTCTGGATGAATTTGAACCACCAACCTTTTGGCTACTATCAGAAAATGTAACTGTTTTTGCCACCCAAGAACACATTACAAAAAAATATGCACATGCAAAACAATGATAATGATTAAGACCTTCATTTATCTCACAACAGAGAGACTGTAGGTTCAGGTTTCCTTACTATAGCAATATTTGTTGGCGTATTTCATCATGGAAAACAATTTTACTGAACACTTACCTGAAAAGAGAGAACCATGAAAATACTGACTAGTTTTATTATAAAATGTATACAATAAAAGCATCTTTTATGGAATGCAGATAAGGCATGGTGGTAGTGGTGTGCCACTGAGTCAGTTCTGATTCTTAGCAACCCTGTCTGGGGTTTCCGAGGCTGTAAATCTTAACAGGAGCAGAAAGCCTCACCTTTCTCCCAAGGCGTGGCTGGTAGATTCAAACTGCTGACCTTGCGTTTAGCAGCCCAGCTAGTAATCCACTACGGCTCCTTAAATAAGGCGGAGTCTACATTTTATTAGCATTTAAAAGTCAATTATTATTTCATGCCAGAAATGAAAGCAGTGATATTGTCAAGCTTTTAACAATAAACCAACCGAATTCTAACTCTTAGGCCACTTGTGAGCATTCTCAAGCTGTTACAGGCCAGCAAACCATATCGTAAGAACAATTTTTCTAAGTGATTAAGTAGCCATGAAATAATTTTTTCCCATGCTTCTATACCATTAAAGAACAACATGGTTTAAAAGGCAGATTTGTTTATAAATTAGGGTTGTCAGGTGATGGGAAAGTGTAGGAATTATCATCCTATTGCCCGTTCCCCATAAAGGATGCCCTGATCCCTGGGCTTTTTATCTGCTAGTACAAAATAGCTAAATGATTACAACAACGTCAGGAGTTCCCTGACACACAATTTGTGTCTTCTACTCTATCCTATTGTCAGAAGGGTCCAGTCCCTGGAGAAGGACATCCTGCTTGGTAAAGTGGGAGGTCAGCAAAAAAGATGAAGATCCCAATGAGATGGATTGGCACAGTGGCCGCAGCCATGGACTCAAGCTTAACAATGATTGTGAGGATGGTACAGGATCAAGCCATATTTCGTTCTGTTGTACAAAGTTCACTATGAGTCGGGATCAAGTTGACAGCACCTAACAACAACAATTCTATCTTACTTTCTTCTGCTGGACCATTCTTCCTGAGATCTCATGTTAAGTGTGCCAGTCCCCGCTAGAAATCCTCAGTGACTCAAGGTCACAGAAAGCCAGAGCTAGGAGGTATTATTTGGACTGACTCCTATCCCTGTATTTATAGCATTTGGGGTGCCTAGGATTACAGGAAAACAAAATTCAACTTGGAAATTTTAATTATCCTTGAAAAAGTTACAATTGGACTATGCTCCTTAGGGATTTCAGTGGCTGTGATCTTTCCAAAGAGATTGCCAGGACTTTCTTCCAAGGGGCCTCTGGGTAGATTTCAACATTCAGACTTTCAGCTAGCAGCCAAATATTTAAACATTTGTAATACACAGGAACTTGATTATTCTTCTAGAGATACCAAAAGGAAAAATGGACTATACATAAATTGATTTTATACTTCAGTTTGTACCGGTTACACCCTCCTTTTCACTTTCAAGGAGCCCTCGTGGCACTGTGGGTTAGGCATTGGGCTGCTAATGGGAAGGTCAACAGTTCATATTCACCAGCCATTCCACAGGAGAAAGATGAAGATGTCTGCTCCCATAAAGATTTACAGTCTTAGAAACCCTATAAAGGGTCACTATAGGCTAGAATCAACTCAGTGGCAATGAGGTTTTTGGTTTGGGGTTTTATTTTTTAATTTTAACTCTCAAAGGGATCCTGGTTTTGTATCATATATGCTACTTTTGATCATATATGCTATTATAGGAATCCTGGTGCGGTACTGTAGGATAAACACTAGACGGCAAGATTGGTTTGAATTCCAAGGTCAGTGGTTCGAACTCACCAGTTGCTCCTTGGAAACCCTATACAGAGTTGCTACGGGTCAGTACTGACTTGACGGCACCTAACAACTTAACAACAACAACAAAGCTATTATAACCCTAATTATAAGCTTTATGATACCACAAACCTGATGCCAACATAAACTATCTATACCAAAATTTATAGAGGCCACAAAGAATCTCTCGATTCAACTTAACACAGTCTTTTGTCATTTTTGTTGTATTTATTACTTATTTGTTTATTTATTTTAATTTTTGATTGTAATCTGAGTCAAGGCTTACAGAGCAGATCATCAGTTTTACAGTCAACAAATGATACATATCACTTCATCTCGATTACAATTCCCTCAATGTAGCATCACTTATCCTACTTCCTCCCTAAGCTTCTTGTTTTCATTTCTCTTTTTTACCCCACCCTTCTGAATTTTGTTATTAGTTAAATTCTGCCCTGGTGATCTCAAATGGTTGAACATTCTATGGTGAACCTCTCTCACTATTGCTGTTGTTCCTATTGCTTGGCTGAAAATTGAGCCACAGGAATGAGTTCGGTTTCAGACCTAAAGGGTGACCAACAGCCATAGTCTGAGGGTTCCACCAGTGTTTGACAAGTATGCCTAGTGTTTTATTTTGTTTTTAAGCTTTGTTCCACTATCTCATTCTATTCAGGCATTCCTAATATTATCTCATTTAGAGCAATTGGTTGTGATAGCCTGTTGTTGTTATATGCTGTGGAGTCGGTTCCAACTCATAGTGACCCTGTACAGGGTTTTCAAGGCTATAATCTTTACAGGAGCAGAAAAAAAAATCTTTACAGCATCTTCCTCCCACAGAACAGCTGGTAGTTTTGAGCTGCTGACTTTGAGGTTCTCAGCCTGATTTGTAACCACTACACTACCAGAGTTCCTTTGTGGTAGCCTGGCACCATCTAGGTCTACTGGTCCATTAGACTAATTGTCTCTAAGCATCTTCAGTTTTCATTACTCTTCTTTTCTTTGCAGAGGGAGAGACCAACAGTTGCATAAGTTCAAGATGACTGCACTGAGTCAGACCAGCTGACAGTTCACCTGTCTGTTTCCTTTCTTGCCACCCCTGTTTAGGTTCTTCTCCTAGTCAGTATTCAATCCACTTCTCTATCTTTTCCTCTGAAGCTCATGGTTCCAGAATTATCATCTGTATCTGTTTAACTTGGTCCCTTGTATCTTTGTTGCAGAGGGTCTGTAGCATGCCTGCCTAGTCCGGCATCTTGATGGTAGTTGTCACAGTCTTTTAATCACATCCTCTGCCCAGTTCTACATCTTAAGCATGACAGTGAGGAAGAACATCACCAAGATTAGCAAAATAAATCAGCTGCCTGATGCAAACTTCATCCTTGGTCCTGAGGTTGCCTTCCATCTTTACTTTGTGCACCTTTGGGATCTTGTGATTCTCCATCCGAAGCTCCAAATGAATTCAGGGTTTACTAGACATTCTGATGCTTTCCTTCCTCCTGGATGTCATGTATCACCAACTAAGGACCCGGAATTATACCAGTTCCATGATTTAGCAAAGCTTTCCACAACCTAGTGAGAGAAGTTGGTCATCAGTTGCTGTTAGTTGCCATTTAGTCAACTCTGACTCATGGTGACTTGAGTTGCCTGGCCCTGGGTCATGTTCATGATCATTGGTAAGCTCAAGTTCATTGTTACAGCTATTGTATAGGACCTTCCAACAGAGGAACCTCACCTTCTAGAACTTTATGGGACAATATTTTGTTGTGATTCGTAATGTTTTCATTGGCTAATTTTTGGAAGTAGATTATCAGGCCTCTTTATCCCTAGTCTGTCCTTGTCTCACAATTCTGCTGAAACCTATCCCCCATTGGTGACCCAGTTGGTATTTGAAATATAAGTTGCATAGCTTTCAGCATCATGGTGACACTCAAGCCACCACAGTACAATAAACTGACAGACAGATGTCACTACCTGTCTGTCATTAGTAAATCTTGTTGTTGTTAAGTGCCGTCAAGTCAGTTCTGACTCATGGTGACCCTGCAGAGTTTCCAAGGAGCAACTGGTAGAAATGAACTGCTGACCTTGTGCTTAGCAGTGCAATGCAGATCCAACAGCACCACATCAGGACTCCAGTTAAGAAAAAATTTAAATGTGGGATAGAAATTTTAATTTTGCATAATATGGGCCTTAGTACTTACATGTTGGGCTGCTAACCACAAGGTCAGCAATTTGAACCCAACAGCTTACCCTTGAGAGAAAAGTGAGGCCATGGAAATCCTATATAGGGCAGCTAGCAGTCAGAACTGACTCAATGACAGTGCATTTGATTTTTTGTTGTTTTAATCCTGGAATATTTACCACTCTAAGTCCTTGATGTTCAAATGAAGTCACCTGTATATTTACATTAAAGATACTGCAACACAAGGGAACTTTAAAATATTGAGTCCAATCCGTCTATTTTGAAAATATGGGAAAATAAACAGTCACGCAGCTATTGACATTTTGTGTATTCCCTTCCTGTCTTCATTATGTACATAGCATCTCACAGTCTGCATCATAGCATACATGTGATTTTGTATGATGCTTTGATCAAAACTGCCAATTGTAACTGTAGAACATTCTCTTTTTTTTTTTTATGAACATGTTACAATTTAGTTAACCATTTTCCTGGTTTTAATCATTAATTTCTTTTCTTTTCTGCTGATTCAAGACCTCTTACTAAGAACTGAGAATACTTTTTTAAAAAATTATTTTACTAAGTGAAAAAATAGAGACTTTTTGAACCTCAAATTTGAAATCTGGAGACATATTGGAATAGCTCTAGTACTGCCATAAAAATTAATAAATCTGTGTTTAAAGAAGTAAAGTCAGAATGCTCCTTGGAAGTGAGGATGGTGAGACCCCATCTCATGTACATCAGACATGCTATTAGGAGGAACCAGTCCCTGGAGGAGGACGTCATGCATGGTAAAGTACAGAGTCAGAGAAAAAGAGGAAGACCCTCAAATAGGTGGATTAACACAGTGGCTGTCAACAATGACCTCACACATAGGAACAATTGTGAGGATAGCACACGACTGGGCAGTGTTGCATTCTGTTATATATAGAGGGTTATGAGTCAGAACCAACTCGACAGCACCTAACAGTAATAACAACAATAGTACTTTCTTCCATGTTAACCACAAATTTGGATAAAATAAAAAGAAAGAGGATGGGGACGGAAGGGACAGACAAGAAAAGAAAGAATAAAGAAAATGGTAAGGGGGGTGAAAATGGAACAGGGAGAAAAGGAGGAAGGATGGATTTATAATTATAAAGAATAAATGGAGAGTCTACTTCTGCTCTGACATTTGCTGCATGTAAATTAAAGAAATACCATACCAATTCATTTAAATACATGCCAAGTCACTCCATGAATTATAATAAATGTCAGCATCATTCTAATATTTAAAAACAAAAGCTATCTACAATTCAGACATGACCCTTTTCCTATTGTCTACTCCATCATGTAAAATATCCATTGTCTGACCTTTAAGTCGTCATACATTCCAGCTCACACAGCCAAACCTATTTTTCTACATAAAACCTCATCTCTAGTAAGGACTTCTTGCTGGAAAACAAACACAGTGGGATGTAGTTTCAATAATGGAGGAGTAGCTTATAGCCAAATAAAGTTCCTACAGATAAAAATAAAAAATTTAATGTTTGAGGGCACTAGAAAATTACAAAAATGCATGTTTAGACTGGTAAGTACTACAACCCTGAATAAGTGATTACCACTTGGTCAATCCAAGATGGTGGACTAGGTAGATAAGCTACCCGGAGCTTCTATAGCCCAGACCCAAGACACTAAATGAAATAGATGTGGATGAGAATCCCAGAACCCTAAGCTTCAAAGGAAAAAAAACAAAAAGGTAGATCAAATGCTGACTAGAAGAAACTGAATGAAAACAAAGAACAAGAAGACATACCGAGCAGTGAATTGCCAACTAGCCCGACACAGTGGGGCCATTTTGAATTATCACAAACAACATTTTGATCAGATAGCTGGCTCCATTCAGCATGACTGTACAATTAAGAGGAATCACTTACTAGTAATCTGGATTCCTGAACAAAGACATAGTGAAGCCTATGTAGGTACATATTATTGTTGCTCTTAAGTGTCATCCAGTTGAATTTTGACTCATAACAACCCTGTATAAGGTTTACCAAGACCAAATGGTAGGTTTTAGCCACCAACTTTGTAGTTAGCAGTTCAGTGCTTATCATACAGCACCACACAAGGTTTCCCATATATAAATGTTGTTGTTGTGTGCCATAGAGCCGGTTCCAATCCCTAGCAACTCTGTATCGGATTTCCAAGAAATGGCTGGTGAGCTTGAACCACCGACCTTGAGGTTCAAACTGACTTTGCAGTCCATCGCATTAGCCCACAGCATCACACCAGGACTCCCATATATAGATAGAGAGGTTTATATCAAAGAAGGATTCCTGGTGTGGTGCTGAAAAGTCTGTTTGAACTGCAAGGTTGGTGGTTCAAACTCACAAGCCACTTCTTGGGAACCGTATACAGGGTTGCTATGGGTGGGAACCAATTTGATGTCACTTAATAATAACAACAAACATATCAAAAAAATAGCTCACACAGCAGAGGCAAGTAAGGTCCAAGTCTATGGATTAGATGTATGGCTTTTCCTGACCCACAGAGCTACAGGAACTGAAGAACCTAAGATTGGCAAGTTAGACAGCAGGATTCTGGCTGTAGAAGCTAATGAAGCCAAGGTCAGCAGGAAAGGTTGCTGATGATTCCAAGGATTGGCAGACTATTTAGCAGGCCGCTGGCTCAAGTCCAAAGAAGTAGAGAGGTCAGATGACAAGTCAGATGTTGGGTCCAGAACCAGCAAAAAGCCAAAAAGCTTTTTCTCAAATAGGCCTCACACCCCAAGGAAATTTGTATGGTTATATACTCATAGCAGATCTCATAATGGAAGTAATTACATTATAGTAGATCTCATCATGACTACATCCTAACTGAGAATCCTGAACTAATCAAGTTGACGTAAAATCTTAACTATCACAGACACCCTAAAGAAAATCATCAAGAGATATCATAATCAAACTTGCCAAAGATAAAGACAAAAAAAAAAAAAAAATTGGGAAAACGGCTCAGGAAAATTGACAAGTTCTTTGGACTACAATTACTTGCAAAGGAGAACCAATAAGACTAAACTCTGATTTCTCAGCAGACATAAATAAAACCTTGAATGAAAAATATTACAAGCCAAGATTATATAGCTCGTAAAATTGTCCCTTAAATGCAATGGCAAAATTTGAACATAACCAGGTTAACAGATAGTAAGAGAATCTGTAAAAACCAGTTCCACTTTACAAGAAATACTAAAAGTAGTCCTTCAGACAGAGAACCAACAACATCAAACAATAACCTAAGATTAAGTCATACTAAAATCTCACTCAGAAATCAACATAGATATACCCACTGCTGTCAAATGGATTCGAACTCATCCCAACCATATACAACAGGGTAAAACTGCTCCCCAGGGCTTCCCAGGCTGTAGATCTTTACAGAAACAGACTGTTTCATTTTTCTATTACAGTGTGGCTAATGGGTTCAAGCTGCCAAGCTTTTAGTTAGCAGCCCAATGCTTACCTTGCTGTACCACTAGAGTTCCTAAACCAGATATGTTGTTGTTGTTATTATATGCCATTGAGTCAGCTCTGATTCATATGTCATTAAATGCCATCAAGTCGGTTCCAACCCATAGCAACCCTCTAGAAGGTTTCCAAGGAGAGACTGGTGAGCTTGAACCACCAACCTTGCAGTTCAAACTGACTTTGCAGTCTAGTACATTAACCCACAGTGCCACATCAGGACTCCCTGAACATATAGAAGTATGAAAAATAAAATAAAGAGCCAGAGGTGTCAATTGGCAAGCGATGACAATAATGAAGCAAAAAGAGGGAATAAGTGGTACAGCTATAAAACTTTTAATGGAGAGGAAGTCAAGAAAGAAGGCTATCAAGAGAGAACAGATTTATTAACTAGTGAAGATAATAAAAAATTGTAGGCTAATTTCAAAAAACTTTAATAAACATTCTCACAAAAATAAAAGAAAGAAGAAGAAAGTCATAAAGATTCAGTAACCACTAAAACAACAGCAATGAAGCAATTGATAAGAAAACCCATAATCAAAAGGATCTCAGCAAAGAAAAAATATATGGAATAAAGAAAGCATCATTATCACACACAGATGTGAAAAGAAAAAAAAAAAACAAAAAAAAAACAGCAAAATGACAGCAGTAAATTCATACCTGTTAATAATTCCACTGAATGTAAGTAAATCAAATGCATCCATCAAGAGGCAGAAAGCAGCTAAATGGATAAGAAAACATGGCCTATTAAGAAAACATGACCCATAAATATGCTTTCTACAAGAGACACACCTTAGACACAAAGACAAAAATAAGCTAAAAAATAAAAGATGGAAAATATACATCAAGTAAATGACACCAAATCAATTTCCAGTAAAAACCAACATAAGACAATGAAGAACATAATATAATGATTAGAAAGTTAACCCAACAAGAGGACACAAACATAACAAATATCTACACATCCAATGAAAGAGTCCCAAAATACATAAATCAAACTTCAACAGAATTAAAAAGAGAAATAGACAAATTTGCAATAATAGATGTTATTGTTGTTGTTAAGTGCCTTCAAGTTGGTTCTGACTCACAATGATCTTGTGTAGAGTTTCCAAGGAGCGCTGGTGAGTTAGAACGACCAACCATACAGCACAAACTGACCTTGCAATCTAGTGTTTATCCTACAGTGCCACACCAGGACTGCACAAGAATAATTGTTGTTGTTGTGAAGTGCTATCGAGTTGGTTCTGACCCACAGTGACCTTATATAGGGTTTCCTAGGAATGATTGGTGAGCTTGAACCGTCAACCTTGCAGTTCATACCAACTGTGCATTAACCCACAGCACCACACAAGGACTGTCCATGATAATAATGTTGCTGTTGTTGTTGTTAGGTGCCATCGAGTCAGTACCAACTCATAGTGACCCAATGCACAGCAGAATGAAACACTGCCCGGTCCTGGGAAAAACTCACAATTGTTGACACTTGAGTGTATTGATGCTGCCACTTTGCCACTCCATCTTGCTGGGGGTCTTCTTCTTTTTCTCTGACCCACCACCTTACCAAACATGAGATCCTTCTCTAGCAACTGGTCCCTCCTGACATTATGTCCGAAGTATGAGAGACAAAGTCTGGCCATTCTGGCCTCCAAGGAGCACTCTGGCTGCACTTCTTCCAACACAGATATGTTGGTTCTTTTGGAGCCCGTGGCACTTTCAATATTCTCCTCCAACACCATACATAGCCCAAAAGCATCAATTCTTCTATGGTCTTCCATATTCACTGTCCAGCTTTCACACGCATATGAGGTTACTGAAAATACCATGGCTTTGGTCAGGCACACCTTAGTCCTCAAGCTGACATCTTTGCTCAACAATTTAAAAAGGTCTTGTGCAGCAGATTTGCCTGATGTGATACAACGTTTGATTTCTTGACTGCTGCTTGCATGAGCATTGATAGTTGATCCAAGAAGAATGAAGTCCTTGATGGTTTCAATCTTCTCTCTGTTGATAAGAATGTTGTTTTGTTATTGGTCCAGTGGTGAGGATTTTTATTTTCTTTACATTGAGATGCAATCTATACTAAAGGCTGTGCTCTTTGATCTTCATCAGTAAATATTTTAAGTCCTCACGTTCAGCAAGCAAGGTTTTATCATCTGCGTATTGCAAGCTGTTAATGAATCTTCCTCCAATCCTGATGCCACATTTTTCTTCATATAAACCAGCTTCTTGGATTATTTCCTCAGCATACCTGTTGAAAAAGTATGGTGAAATAATACAACTCTGTCGCACACCATTCTTAATTTTAAACCATTCAGTGTTCCTATGTTCTGTTCAAACAACTGCCTTTTGGTCCACGTACAGATTCTTCATGAGCACAATTACGTGTTTCAGAATACTCATACTTCGCAATGTTGTCCATAGCTTGTCATGATCTACACAATCGAAAGCCTTTGTATAGTCAATAAAGCACAGGTAAACATCTTTCTGATATTCTCTGCTTTCAGCCAAGATTCATTGGACATCAGCAATGATATCCCCCAATCCACAGTGTCTTCTGAATTCGGCTTGAACCTCTGGAAGTTCTCTGTCAATGTATGCTTGCAGCCATTTCTGTATTACCTTTAGTAAAACTTTACTTGCATGGGATATCAAAGATGTTGTCCAATGATTTCCACATTCCGTTGGGTCCCCTCTCTTTGGAATGGGCACAAATATAGATCTCTTCCTATCAGTTGGCCAGATAATTGTCTTCCAAATTTCTTGGCAGAGATGAGTGAGTGCCTCCTGTGCTACCTCACTTTCTTGAAAGATTTCAATTTTTATTCCATCAATTCCTGGTGCCTTGTTCTTTGCCAATTCCTTCAATGCACCTTGGACTTCCTCCCTAAGTATCATTGGCTCTTGATCGTATGCTACCTCTTGAAACAGTTGAACATCAACCATATACTTTTGGTACAGTGACTTTGTGTATTATTTCCGTCTTCTTTGGATGCTTTCTGCATCATTCAATAATTTGTTCAGAGAATCCTTCAATAGCAAAAGTCAAGACTTAAATTTTTTCTTCAGTTCCCCCACCTTGAGAAATGCTGAGCGTGTTCTTCCTTTTTGGTTTTTGACTCCAGATCTTTGCACATTTTGTTGTAATATTTGACTTTAGCTTCTCAAGCTGACCTTTGAAATTTTCTGTTCAGCCCTTGGACCTCCTCATTTCTTCCATATGCTTTACCATCTATATGCTGCAGAACAAGTTTCCATGTCTCTTCTGACATCCATTTTGATCTTTTCCTTCTTTCTTGTCTTCATAATGACTTTTTGCTTTCTTCATATATGATGTTCTTGATGTCATCCCACAACTCTTCTGGTCTTCAGTCTTTAGTGTTTAATGTATCAAATCTGTTCTTCAGATGATCTCTAAATTCAGATGGGATATATTCAAGCTCATATTTTTGCTCTCATGGACTTGTTTTCATTTTCTTCAGCTTCAGTTTGAATTTGCATATGAGCAATTGATGGTCTGTTCTACAATCTGCCCCAGCCTTGTTTTGACTGATGATATGGAGCTTTTCCATTGTCTCTTTCTCCAGATGTAGTCAATTTGATTTCTGTGTATTCCACCTAGTAAGGTCCATGTGTATAATTGTCTCTTATGCTGTCTAATGAAGGTATTTGAAATGAACAAATCATTGATTTTGCAGAATTCTATCATGTCATCTCCAGCATCATTTCTATCACCAAGGCCATATTTTCCAGCTACTGATCCTTCCTCTTTGTATATATTCTCTTAAATATATTGAACAATTTCCCTTCAATTCCTACTTTGTTGAGTGTTTTTATCAAGAATGGGTGTTGGATTTTGTCAAATGCCTTTTCTGCATCAATTGATACAATCATGTAGTTCTTTTCCTTTTTGTATTATTTGGTGGATTATGTTGATTGTTTTTCTAATATTGTACCATCCTTGCATCCCTGGTATGAATTCCACTTGGTCATGAAGAATAATTTTTTAAATATTTCATTGAATTATATTGGCTAAGATTTTGTTGAGACTTTTTGCATCTAAACTCATGAGGGATACTGGTCTATAACTTTTGTTTTTAGTGATACCCTGCCCAGGTTTTGGTATGAGGCTTATGCTCACTTCATAAATGTATGAGGATATTTTTCATCCTTTTCTGTATTCTGTAATGTTGTTGTTGTTAAGCGCCATTGAGTCGGGTCCGACCCATAGCGACCCTGTACAGGGTTTCCAAGGGTGTAAATCTTTACGGGAGTAGAAAGCCTCATCTTTCTCCCGCGG
>NW_006408532.1:25984733-25997104 GCF_000296735.1 Chrysochloris asiatica | reverse complement strand
AAACTCTTAAAAATTATTAATAGAATGAAATGTTCTCAATCTTATAAAATGTATCTACAGAAGACCTATAGCTGACGTCATATTAAATAGGGAATGACTGGATGCTTTCCCCTTACATACTTGCTCTCAGTATTTATATTTAGCATTGCATTGGAGGTCCTACCGAGTGCAATAAGGTAAAAAATTGAAATAAAAATTTAAGAAATGCACAACTATTTTTATTCACACATGAAATTACTGGATACATATAAAATCATAAGGAATTTTTTAACTAATAGAACTAATAATTTAGGTTAACATGGCTGCAGCATTTGACATCAATATAGTAAAAGCAATTGTATTTCAATATACTAGCAGCAAATTATTGGAAAATTATTTTTAATTTTATTTATAATGTCAAGCAATATAAAATACTTAGGAATAAATTTACTGAAAGATGTGTAAGACATACACACAGAAGTCTACAAACAATTGAGTGTCCTCATTAAGTACCAAGTCAGTTTCAACTCCTAGCAACCCCGTACAGGGTTTCCCAGGAGCACCTGGTTAATTTGAACCACTGACCTTGTGGTTAGCAGTCCAGTGCTTATCCTACAGCACCACACCAAGAGGAGAAGTTAAAGAACTCAATCAATGAAGAGGTATATCATGTTCATGGATTAGAAGATTCAATTACAATGTATTTGCTGTGATATTAATTCTTCCCACATTGGCCTACAAAATCAATGAAATCAAAACCAAAATCACAATCTGTATTTCATAGCTAATAAGAAAATATTCTGAAATTTATATGGAAATGCAAAAAAAACCCCAAAAACCTAGTAGAGCCAAACCATTCTCGAGAAAGAACAAATTTGTAGGATCACACAATCTAATTTAAAATTTTAATGTGAAGAGAACACTGAACTCCTACTAAGGGTGATGGAAAATTCAGGAATGATTAATGCTGATGTTTGGACAAAATGATGAACATATTTAAACATTGCTGTAGTTCTTGTTAGGTGCCATAGAGTCGGTAACGACTCATAGCGACCTTATCTGCTATGCCCTTGTACTGCAAAAACACTGCCTGGTCATGCACCAGCCTCAAAATTATTTATACACTTGAGCCCATTGCTGTTTCCACTATGCCAGTCCATCTTTCTGGGGGTCTTCCTCTTTTTTGCTGGCCCTTCACTTTACCAAGAATGATATCCTTCTCCAAAGCCTGGTCCATCCTGATAATACGTCAGAAGTATAAGAGAAAACGTCTGGCTATCCTGTCTAAGGGACAATCTGGCCGTATGTCTTCCAACACAGATTTGTTTGGTTTTTTTGGCGGTTCATGGTCCTTTTAATATTCTCATCCAACACCACAGCTCAAATGCATGCATTCTGCTATGGTCTTTATTCATTGTCCAACTTACATGAGGTCATTGAAAATACCATGATTTAGGACAGATGCACCTTAGTGATCAAGCTAACTTCTTTGCTCTTGAACACTTTAAAGACGTCTTATGCAGCAGATTTGCCTAATGCAATACATTGTTTGATTTCTTGAGTTCGCTACCATGAGTACTGATGGTTGATACAAGTAAAATCAAGTCTTTGACAACTTCAGTCTTTTCTTCATTCATCTTGATGTTATTATTAGTCCATCGGTGAGGATTTTGGTGTTTTTGTTTTCTAATTGAGGTGCAACCCATAATGAAGACTCTGGTCTTGGATCTTCATTTTCAACAAGCAAGATTGTATCATCTGCATATCATAGGTTGTTAATGAGTTATCCTTCAATCCTGATGCCATATTCTTCTTTGTGTAATCCAGCTTCTCAAATTATTTGCTCAGAAAATAGGCTGAATAAGTATGGTGAAAGAATACAATGCTGACACACAACTTTCCTAATTTAAAACCATTCAGTGTTCTAATTTAAAACCAAACAGTATTCTGTTTGAAACAATGGCATCTCAGTCAATATACAGGTTCCTCAGAAGCACAATTCAGTGTTCCAGAATACTCATTCTCTGCAATGTTGTCCAGAGCTTACCACTATCCACACAATTAAAAGCCTCTGCATACTCAATAAAGAGCAGGTAAAAGGAGGGGAGTGGTTGATCTTGTAGCCCAGGAGCGGAGGACACTGGGACCATCAAGAGAGAAGAATGGAGTGTGGGACCCTATCCAGAGAAGCAGTGACACCAGAGAGAGAGGCAGAGATAATGATGGGGAGAGACGGAGAGGCTGGGGACTCTAGACTCAAGGAGGGAGAGAGGCTGTGTGCTGACAACCAGGGGGACGGGCTTGCAGGGTGTACCCTTTGGTTGGATATGCTTTAGCATATCTATGTTGGAAAGCAAGTTTCAGAGTCTCTTCTGACATCCATTTTGTTTGAATGGTTATATATTCCTGAGTGTGTCAGTGTACATCCAAAAAAAAAAAAAAAACAGAGGGATTGGAAGCAAATACTTTTGAATGATGTTGCATGGAGAGGATTGTAGTCATTGCAATTAAATAAAATATGATAGGATGAATGTAAAGCTGATGCTTTCCCATGTAAGTTATCAGCTTGTATCTCTGTCAGTTCCATGTCAATGTACTTCTGCAGCCATTTTTGAATTATCTTTAATAAAATTTTACTTGCATGTACTATTAATGATATTGTCTGATGATGTCCTCATTCTGTTGGGTCACCTCTCTTTGGAATAGGCATAAATATAGGCATAAATATGGATCTTTCCCAATCAGTTGGCAAGGTAGCTGTCTTCCAAATTTCTTGGCGTAGATAAGTAAGTGCCTCCAGTGCCACATCAGTTTGTCAAAAGACTTAAATTTGTATTCCATCAACTCCCTGAGCCTTTGCCTTGGTCTTCAGTGTACTTTACACCTCTTCTTTCAGTATCATTGGCTCTTGATAACATACTATCTCTTCAAATGTTTGAACATCAACTATTTCTTTTTGTTACAGTGACTGTGTATGCCTTCCAACTGCTGTTGATGCTTTCTGCATCATTCAATATTTTGCCCATAGAATTCTTCAATATTTGAAGTTGAGGCTTGAAATTTTCTCCAGTTCCCTCTGCTTGAAAAATGCTGAGCGTGTTCTTCCTTTGGGTGTTCTAACTTCAGACCTTTGTACAATTTCATTATAATATTTGATTTTATCTTCTCAAGTTACCCTTTGAATTTTTCTACTCAACTCTTTTACCTCCTCATTTGCTTTAGCATATCTATGTTGGAAAAAAAGTTTCAGAGACTCTTCTGGCATCCATTTTGGTCTTTTTCTTCTTGTCTTCATAATGACCTTTTGGTTTCTTTCTACATGATGTTCATGATGTCATCCCACAACTCTTCTGGTCTTTGGCCATCAGTGTCTAATTCATTAAATCTGTTCCTGAGATGATCTCTAAATTCAGGTGGGATATATTCAAGGTCAATAATGACTTTGTGGACTTGTTTCCATTTTCCTCAGCCTCAGCCTGAATGTGCATGTGAGAAATTGATGGTCTTTTCCATAGTCTGCCCCTAGCCTTGTTGTGACTGATGATATGGAACATTTCTACCATCGTTTTCCACAGATATAGTTAACTTTATTTCTGTGTATTCCATCTGGTGAGGTCCATGTGTATAGTTGCATTTTATGTTGTTTAAAAAGTTATTTACAATGAAGAAATCATTGGTTCTGAAAAATTCTATCATGTGGTCTCCAGCATCATTTCTATCACAAAGGCCATATTTTCCAACTATTGATCCTTCCTCTTTTTTTTCTAACCTTTGTATTCCAATTGCAAGAAATTATCACTACATCTTGATTGCATGTTTGATCAATTTCAGATTGAAGAAGTTTCTAGAATTCTTCAATTTCATCCTCACTGGCTTTACTGGTTCATGCAGAAATTTCAATAATGGTTGTATTAACTAGTCTTCCTTATAGATTTATAGAGAGCATCCTATCACAGACAGCATTGTACTACAAGATCGAGCCTGTCGTGTTCTTTTTGATACTGAATGGAACGCCATTCTTACTCAGTTTGTCATTCTCAGCATCGTAAACCATGTGACTGTCAAATTCAAAATGGCCAGAACCAGTCCACTTCAGCTCACTAATGCCTACGACATTGATGTTTACATGTTCCATTTCATTTTAGACAACTTCTAGTTTTCCTAGATTCATACTTCATATATTCCATATTCCAATTATGAATGGATGTTTACAGTTGTTTCTATTCATTTTGAGTTTTGTCCCATTAGAAAATGAAGGTCTCGAAAGCTTTACTCCATTGCGTCATCACGGTTAACTTTACTTTGCGAAGGCAGCTCTTCCTCAGCCTTATTTTGAGTGCCTTCCAACCTGAAGGACTCATTTTTTGGCACTATATCTGACTGAAGAAGTTGTGGTGGTCTTCATCATGCTTCAATATTCAATATTCTGGTACTATGTGACAGTGTCCCACTGCTATTCATAAGGTTTTCAGTGACTACATATTTGGAAGTAGTCAATCTCACCTTTTTCCTAGTCTTAGTCTGGAAGCTCATCTGAAACCTGTCCACTATGGTGAACCTGCTGGTATTTAAAATACAGTGGCATAGCTTCCAGAACCACAGCAACTCATAAGCCACCACAATACCACAGTACAATAAATTGACAGGTGATTGGTGGATTTAAAGGTAAATGGAACAGAATAGAGAGTTCAGAAATTGGTTCACCCATATAGACATCGCTGATTTTTGACAAAGGTGCTAAGGTAATTTAATAGGAAAGTTTCAGTCATTTCAACAAATGGAGTTGGAACAACCAGATATTCCCTTTGGGGGAGAAATGAACATCATCACCTATCTCATATTATAAATGAATATGAATTTGAGATCAATTATAGACTTATACATAATAGATGAAGCTATAAGCTTCTAAAGGAAAATACAGAATACTCTCTTTGTAATTTAGTGTAGGTAAATCTTTCTTAATAAGAACACACAAGCACTACCATAAAAGAAAAATATGATAACTTGGTCATTACCAAAATTAAAAACTTTTTCTCTCCAAAAGACACCTTTAAGAAAATATCAAGTTCAGGCTAAAAGAATATATTTGTAATACACATATCTGACAATTAACTTGTTTCCATTATATATAAGGAATATCCATAAATTTAAAATTAAAGACAACAAGTATTTCACAAAAGATGATGACATATCAAAAACCAGTAAGCACATGAAACAGGGCTAACCATCATATATAAGCGAGAAATGTAACTTAAAACTAAACTAGCTAGAATTAAAAGACTAATACTACCAAATGTTGGCAACAAATGGAGCTCTCATTTTAACTGGTCAAAGTATGAGATTACATAACCATTAAAAAAAAAAAGTATTGATAGTTTCTTGTAAAATTAAATATGTTGTTTGTTATTGTTTACGTCACTCCAGCTCGTAGTGACCGTGTATAGGGTTTCCAAGGAAAAGTTGGTGAGCTTGACAGTGATCCCAATGTCCAAACAGACCTTGTGGTCCAGTGCTTTATCCCACAGCACCACACCAGGACACTTGATTTGTAACCCAACAATTTTATATCTAGATATTTACCTAAAACTAATGAAAATATATTACCACTAGTCTGTCAGCGGTGGCTTACAGTTTGCTGTGATGCTGTAAGTTATGCCACCCTTATTTTAAATAACAGTAAGTTCACCCATGGTGGACAGGTTCCAGAAGAGCTTCCAGACAAGGACAAGCTAGGAAGAAAGAGAGGTAGGCTGTTAAGTCAATGAAAACTTTATGAATAGCAGCAGATCAATATCAGATACAATGCCAGAAAATGAAAATATCATGAATACACCAGAAGATTGTCAGATATATAGTACTAGAAGATGAGTCCCTCAGGTTGGAAGGCTCAAAATACAATTTGGGAGGAGCTGACTCCTCAAAGTAGAATTGACCATGATAACTCAAATAAAGTAAAGTTTTCAGGACCTTTTTTTGATAATAAGGTAAAGCTCAAAATGAGGAGAAACAGATGAAAACATCCATTAATAACTGAATCACTGGTGCTACATTCAACCAGTCATATACTTCGCCTCATGTCAATGATTGCAATCCCCTCCATGCAACATCAGTTATCCAACTTCCTCCCTGTAGTTCTTATTTCCATTCCACCCTCCTTTCTAAACCCAAACCTTCTGACACTTGTCCTTAAGTAAACGTTGCCTAAAGATCTTGAAATATTGATCTTGAATGGTTGACCATTCCACAGTAAGCATAACTTACTAGTGTTGTGGTCTCCTCTATATACACAGCTACTGCTTGACTGAAAACTGGGACACAAGAATTAGTTCTGTTCCAGAGACGGTGGCCAAAGTAAATAATTACTGATTTCTCCAGGCTCTTTCTGACCAGTAAGTCTGGATTTTTTTTTATATTGAGTTTTGCTCCACATTTCCCACTCTATCCAGAACCTTCTAATTGATTGATTTCAAACCTGTTGATAGTGGTAGCCAGGCACCATCTTCTGGTCTCAGAGTCATAGTGACTGATGTTCACTTGCTCCATTGGTCCATTGGACTAGTTGATTCCAAGCATCTTAAGTTTTCATAATTCTACTTTCATCCACACATGGAGACACTAGTAGTTGCCCCTTATATGATCACTCATGAGCTTTTAAGATCTCAGTCTCACTCACCTAAGTAGTATGTAAATATTGTCTTTGTGGACTATGTTATGCCAATTGACCATGGTGTCCCTTGAGACTATGGTTCTGAGCACCCAGGCCCAGCAACCCATTGCCTTAAGATGTTTGGTAATATCTAAGAAGTTTTCCTCATTTTGCTTCCCCTATGCTCCACCATATTCAATGGTGTGTTTTCAGCAAAGATAAATACTCATGTACAAATATCTTCTGTCAAACTCTAACCCATTCTCCATTCCATACCAATGTAACCTGTGTATCTGTTCATGTATCTATTCATAAAACATTGTTGTTCCATGGTTGTGTATATAATAGTATTTACCATTATCCATCCACTTTAATCCTTCCATATCTACCTATATCTTCACCTGTTTTCTTCATTCTTTTACCAAACTCCCTCTTCTTGTATACTGACCTCCCCATCACCCAAGTTAACATGTGTCTACCCTCTAGTAAGTGAATTACTCTCCTCTATCTCCCACTCCTGGTAGCCATCAAATCATGTTTCTTTTAGCATGAAAAACTTTTCTTACATTTTTACAACAGTGGTTTTTTTTGTTTTTGTTTTTGTTTTTTTTTTGATTGACTAATTTCACTCAGTATAATGACTTCCAGATTCATCCAGGTTATGTGGTGTTTTGCTGATTCTTCGTTATTTTTCAACATTGCATAGGATTCCATTGTGTACCAAAACTTGCTTATCCATCTTCCCTTGGTGGGTATTTAGGTTGTCTCCATCTTTTTGCTATTGTGAATAGTTCTGTGATGAACACAAATGTGCATGACTCAGGTTATGGCTCTTATTTCTTGGTAGCCATTTGAGCCACCATCACTGCCTAAGAACATAGAGGGTGTGTGATTTCATTCATGTCAACATTGGTTACAGTCATCCTTTGAGAAAGACACTGTGTTAAATGATGTGGGAAATTCTCAGATGAGTGAGACACAGATTCTAACCTTGAGGTACATCCTCTAATGAATAATTTAGGCAGATGCACAAGTCATCATAATTCAAGGAAAATTGTGAGAAAACAAGAAAAGTGTCCCACGAGAACCGCGGATAGAAAATAAATTTCAATTTAGGGGATTGAGAAGTAGTTGAATTCAATTACAGCCTTGAAAAAGAAATAATAATCCTCTCCATTTACTGAGTGTTTATTACATGCCAGCCATAGAATAAAATACTTTAGTGCAGCATGCCACTGGATCCTGATAAAACTTTTCTAAGATTGGTCTGTTATTTTTCCATACTCCACATGATGAAAGGAGCTCTGGTAGCATAGTGGTTACAAGTTGGGCTGCTAATCTCAAGGTCAGCAGTTCGAAACTACCAGCAGTTCTGCAGGAGAAAGATAAGGCTTTGTGCTCCCATAAAGGCATATGCGCCCTTTATGCTTCAGTAGCGTAGTGGTTACGAATCGGGCTGTGAACCTCAGGGACAGCAGTTCGAAACTACCAGCTGTTCCGCAGGAGAAAGAGGAGGCTTTCTGCTCCTGTAAAGATTTACAGCCTCGGAAACCCTGTACAGGGTCACTATGAGTCAGAACTGACTCCACGGCACATAACAACAACAACAACCCTATACAGGGTCACTGTGAGTTGGAACCGACTCCACAGCAAACCACCACCACCACTCATGATAAATTGGAAACTCTGAGAGATTGGACAACAAAATCTCATGACTGCTAGGTATCCAGTATATTGTTTTCCCAGCAGGGACACCTGACTCTGAAACCTGAGCTATTCGCCACTGTTGTTGTTGTTGTTGTTAGAGACTATCAAGTCATTTCTTACCCAGGGCAATCCTTATGTGCAACAGAGCAAAACATTGCCTGGTCCTATGCCATCCTCACAATCACGTCAATGTGTCTCATTAAGGGTTGTCATCTTTTTCACTGACCCTCTACTTTACCAAGCATGGCGTCCTTCTCCAGAGACAGATCTCTCCTGATAACATGTCCAAAGCACATGAGACCATCCTTGCTTCTAAGGAACATCTTAACTGTACTTCTTTCAAGACTGGTTTGTTTGTTCTTCTGAAAATCCATGGCCTATTCATGGTCTATTTGTTTTCCTTATTCATTGTCCAGCTTTCACATGCATATGAGGCTATTGAAAATACCGTGGGCTGAGTCAGGTGCATCTTAGTCCTCAAAATGACATCTTTGCTTTTTAATACTTTAAAGAGGTCTTTTGTAGCAGATTTGCCCAATGCAATGTATATTACTTGATATCTTGACTGCTGCTTCCATGAGTGTTGATTGTGGATCCAAGTAAAATGAAGTCCTTGACAATTTCAAGATTTTCACCATTACAATGGGACAAGTCACAGAAGTGGAAGAGTGTATGGAGTGGTAACAGTAGGTTATTTTCTAGAAAGTTATGGGTGGAAGTGCAAGAGCATATTAGGAGGATCTCTGATGTGGTGCTATAGGATAAGCACTGAACTAAAAACCTCAGAATTGGCAGCTCATACCCACCAATTGTTCCTGAGAACACTCTACAGGATCGCTGTGAGTTGGAACTGACTCAACTGCACTTAACAACAACAACCTGGCTAAATTTTTTTTAGTTTTTCCTCCACACTTGAGTATATTATGGTTGAAAGCTCTTCTTCTGTAAGAAGTAAGCATTTCTTATTAGAAAAGAAGAAATGCTTTATAACTGTGGTTAAGAAACAAAATTAGTCAGTTATTCTGTTGTCTGTGGGGAAACTCTCTTTCCTTACACAGTTTGTTATTATTATTGTCATTGTTGCTGTTGGGTGCCATCAAGCCAACTTTCCATTCATAGCAACCCCACGTGACAGAGTAGAACTGTCCCACAAGGATTTCTAGGCTGTACTCTTTACTAGACCAGATCACCAGTCTTTCTCCCACCGAGCCAATGAGTGGGTTTCAAACACCAACATTTGAAGGCTAGCAGCCAAGCACTACATCATTACACCACCAAGGTTCTTGTATCATCTTATCATGACTTCTTAAAATAGCTACTGAGGAATTCATTCTGATTCAGAGTGACCCTCTGTATGATTTGTTATACCCACATAAGTCTAGCTTCATGAGAGATCTCTTTTCTGACAAATTCATTATAATTAGACCATATCACATCTGGATGGTATGGAGTCAAAAAAAAGTAAGTAGTAGTTCTATCGTCTTAATAGCATCAATATGTCATCATGATTGTTCTTGTTAGGAACTGTCGAGTCAGAACTACAGGCATGACAGAATGAAACACTGTCTGGTCCTGTGTCATCCTCACAATCTTTGTTAAACTTGAGCCTATTGGTGCTACCACTGTGCCAGTCCATCTCGTTGGGGGTCTTTGTCTTTTTCACTGACCCTCCACTTTACCTAGCATGACGTCCTTCTCCAGAGACTGTTCCCTCCTGATAATATGTCTGAAGTAAAAAAAGACGACATCTGGCCATCCTGGCTTCTAAGGAGAATTCTGGTTGTACTTCTTCCTAAACAAATTTGTTTGTTCTTCTAGCAGTCCATGATAATTTTAATATTCTTCTCCAACACCATAGCTCAAATGCATCAATTCTACTGTCTTCCTTATTCACTGTCCAACTTTCATATGCATATGAAACTACTGAAAATACTATGGCTTGGGTAAGCCACATCTTAGTTCTTAAACTGAGGTCTTTGTCCTTTAATACTTTAAAGAAGTCTTGTGCAGACAATTTGCCTATTGCACTATGCTGTTTGATTTTTTTGGCTGCTGCTTCCATGAGAGTTGATAGTGGATCCAAGCAAAATAAAATCTTTGACAACGTCAGTCTTTTCTCCACTTATTTGGATGTTGGATGTTGTCCAGTGGTGAGGATTTTTGTTTTCTTCACATAGAGATGCAATCCATACAGAAGGCTGTAGTCTTTGATCTTCATTAGTAAGTATTTTAATTCCTCTTCATTTTCAGTAAACAAGGTTGTTTCCTCTACATATCACAAGTTGTTAATGAATCTTCCTCCAATTCTGATGCCACATTCTTCTTCATATAATCCAGTTTCTTGTATTATTTGATCAAAATACAGATTGAATTAAGTATGGTAAAGAATACAACCCTATACCTTAGACAAATAAGAGGAACTTTGGAAGACAGGAAATTCATTCACATTTTAGGGGAGTACTCTTAGGGTAATTCTCTCTAACAGTACCTCCTGAATGCAATTCTAACTAATCCAGCCCAATACCAAAATATCAGAACATTCTCCCAAAAGGGACTTCCGGTTCCCTGAAGATAAAGCCACATGGTAAAACATTACCATAGGATAACATTCTGAGAATTACAATTCAATCTAGCTGTTGTGGTGCTGTAGGATAAGACCTGGACTGCTGATTGAAAAGTCCAAGCTTCAAACCCACCAGCCACTCTTGGTAAACCCTATGCAGGGTCACTATGAATCAGAACCAACTTTCCAGCAATTAATAACAGCAATAACAACAGGAAACAGAGATCAATTATTTTCAGATTTAATCAAAAAGAAAATATTAGTGAATCCATTAACCTATAATAACAATTGATCAGTTGAATAGATCAGTAGAAGATTAGTCTTCTCTATATCATATGCAATGCTGAAGTTGAAGGGTACACCTTACTCTTGGGTTAGTCTTATTCCCCTCTCTATTTAAATACCAATTTGCAAAACTAACTATACTTATTTGGGTTCCAAGCTTTGGGTACTATTGTTGACTAAAGTCCTTGAAATGTGCCCTGATTACAGTGTCAATGTAATGTACATTAGCAGCAAGCTCAAGTATTATACAATAACCTTAAATCAGAGAGAGCTATAAGCGGCCAATAATGAAGATGAAGTAATGCTGAGAGTACTAATCTTTTATTCTGAATTCAAGAAATGCATTAGAAAATATGTTTTAAGAATAGGTCATAGAGAACATAAATGCAAAGTAGAATAAAGGAAAGGGGGTTTAAAACTCTACTGGACTGGGGGAGGAGAAATGAAGAGTGAGTGGGAGAGAGACTATACTTAAAAGGATATGCATAATTTAAAGACAAGAGCATGAAGAGACTCCAGGACAAAAGTGCCATCAATTTAGATACAGGGCAATGATTTCAACAATAATCAAGAAGATGCTGCCCGTGTTCTATATGAAGCAGCCTTTGAATTTGAGGGCTTGTTTATAAGAAAACCTTCACTATTGCTTTTCTATATCTCATGCTCTTAGAGGCTAAGCCATCCTTTCCACCACTTGTTTAATTTCAACAGCTGCTCACAAAAGCCTATGTAACGTGCTTAGAATTAAACTCTTTACAACAAGACAAAACAGCATGAAAAAAATAAATGGTTGATGAATCATTTAGAAGAAAAAAAAAGAGTAATATGTTTTTTTTTA
Source organism: Chrysochloris asiatica (assembly GCF_000296735.1). Taxonomy (NCBI): domain Eukaryota; kingdom Metazoa; phylum Chordata; class Mammalia; order Afrosoricida; family Chrysochloridae; genus Chrysochloris; species Chrysochloris asiatica. The sequence continues at coordinate 25,985,086 of NW_006408532.1, read as the reverse complement.
TAATAATGCAAAAGAAGTATTAGTCCATGAATGCTCTATGTCTTCTTGTTGCTGTTGTGTTCTATCAAGTCAGTTCCAACTTAGCAACTCTGTATAGGGCTTCCAAGGCACAGAACCTGAAAGTCTCAGGTTTCTTCCATAGAACAATTGGTGGATTCAAACCTGCTGTTCACAGCCCAATGCGTAACCTACTACACCACCAGAGCTCTCCTATGTCTTGTAGTTGTTGTTGTTGTTAAGTGTCATCAAGTCAGTTCTGACCCATAATGATCCTGTATAGGGTTTCCAAAGAGCAGCTGGTGAGCTTGAACCGCTGACCTTTTGGTTCAAACCGACTTTGCAGTACAGCACAT
>NW_006408532.1:25980878-25982664 GCF_000296735.1 Chrysochloris asiatica | reverse complement strand
GACAGTATCAACATAAAACCAAATGGCCACCACTCATCTGTCTGTCATGCTGTGGTGGCTTGAGTTGCTGTGATTCTGAGGGCTATGCCACCGGTATTTTAAATAACCAGTAGGGTTATCCATGGTGGACAGGCTTCAGATGAGCTTCCAGACAAAGACAGACTAGGAAGAAAGAGTGACAAACTACTTCCGAATCACTAGTCACTGAAAACTCTATGAATAGCAGGACTCCCTCTGTAGTATCAATTAGTGATGGTGAGCTACAATTTTGGTTCTGGTCTTTCTAGTCGCCAAAACGAAGAGGGGAAACATAGTTTAGTTGTAGTAGCAGTTCTCAGAACTTTTTGCAAATCTCAGAATTCTTTGCACTTTAAAATGGGACATCAATGAGCTTTTATTTATGTGAGTTATAGCTCTCAATAGTCATTGTATTTGAAATTAAAGCAGAATGCTTAAAGCTTTATCTATGAATTCATTTTTTAAATAACAATAATAAACTCATCACATGTTAACAGAAATAACATGTACTTATAGAAAATAGTTCTATTTTCCTGGGAAAATAGTTAGAACATTGGCAGTGTTTTATTTTTGCAAATCTTGTTAATACTTGGCTTAATAAAGACAACTGGATTCTTGTATCTGCTTCTGTATTCAACCATGTATGACATCACACAAAGTGTGGCCTCTGGAAATTTTCACTTTATACTCATGAGAGATTAGATGCGCAAAATCAAAGAGCATCTTTATACGTTTAACTTCAGGGATCCCCTGAATGAGTCTCAGGGGATCCATGGATCTCTGGACTGTCTTTAAGAACCACTAACTTGCTCTTCTGGTGTGGCGCTGCCGGTTAATGCAGTAAACTGCAACGTCGGTTTGGGCTGTTAAGGCTGGCAGTTCCAACTCACCAGCTGCTCCTTGGAAACCCTGTACAGGGTCGCTATGAGTCGGATCCCAACTCGGTGGCACTTAGCAACAACAACAACAACTTGTAGGAATCACATGAGACAAAGCAGAGCAATTGCTCCAGAGGTGTGTTGTCTTGCAAAGGGTGAGATCTAAGATATTAAAACCTGTTCCCATGAGTCCTCATAAAGGGAGCATCACATAATGTGAGGCAATGCAGCCTTAAAGCCATGCTGATAATAAAGGCAATGATGAGTGGTATATGATTAGCCATTCAGAAAGGAGTGATATACACATTTCCCTACTTCCAGTAATTTATAGCTGCTGGACAAGATGTAAGTTAATGAAATCAATACTTTCTATAATTGATGTCAAGTGCATTTTGTAATTATGTTTTGTGGTCTGTGACGTTTACGAGCTTGCTCCATGAAACAATTAAGAACTCCATAAAAATAATACTTTTGACATTGTTATGATCACTTAAAGGCTTCTGCTATATCCATGTTGTGAAAAAGAATACAATACCACTAAACATTTTTATTTTCACCACCCGAATAAAAAATTTATTTTGTCTATCTCCAAACAATTCTAATTCTAATATGTACCATTATTCTGGACAGACAAATTTGCACAGTGGTTAAAAGAAAAACTTTGGAGTCAGACGCACATGAATTTGGATACCAACTCAGCCTCTTGTTAGTTTTGCAACTCTGATCTCATTGTTGGATCTCTCCGGGTCTCTATGCCCTCATTTCTAAAATGGGGGACATACATGAAATATAGAGTTTCTGGAGCCGTGGATGCTGGATGAACATTTGAAATTAGTATTGCCCAGAGATAACTTAAACCAAAAGTATCCCATGCTTTTTTTTTTTTTTTT
>NW_006408532.1:25977145-25979578 GCF_000296735.1 Chrysochloris asiatica | reverse complement strand
TCAATTAGCAGCTGAGCATGGTATTCATTTGTACCATACGTGGGCCCCCGAACTAGCACTAGATCTTACAATTAACTATGCCACATTCACACAGGAGTCCTCTATCTCCTGCCAGAGTTGCAACAAGCATCTTAATATGCAGAGTTCCTAACCATCATTCCTGTTATTTCTGTTGTTAAGTGCTGTCAAGTCAGTTCCAACTCATAGTGACCCTGAATAGAGTTTCTAAGCAGTGGCTGGTGGGTTTGAACTGTCAACCTAGTGGTTCAAGGTCCAGTAGTAATCCTACAGTACAACACCAGAAGCCACTCTTTCCTAGAGCTCACTAATGAGTCTCCACAAGCACCACGCAGAAATTCAATTGAGCTGTTAAATTGTATTTCTGTATCCGGTCATTCACTTCCCAGGGTCTCCTTCTTCTTCCAAAGCCACAACTGACAACCAAAGGAAATTTAAACACCATCAGTACCACAAGTCTGTCGATATTTTACCTTGAACTTCAAAATAACTAGAGATCCATTTGCCGTCAAAAATGGGAAACTGGCCCAAACATTGACTAAACCTTGGAAGCTTTCCCACATAGCAGCTGCAGACATCTTTGCAAATTGTAAATAGGATTATGTCACTCAACACTTAGAATGAAATCCATATTTCTTACTTGGAGTTATAAGGCCTTTGCCGTCTCTAAAACTACCTATCCCTCATGACTTAATTTTCAGTCATGCAATAGATAGGTACATAGGGGAGACAACAACACTAAAGATAAAATTCAGAAGGATTGGGAAGAAAGGAGGAATTGAAACAAGAATTGCAAGGGGAAAGTGGGATATGTGATGTTACATCGTGGGGATTGCAATCATTGAAATAAAACAAAGTAATGGTTTGTTGAATTAAAACTGATGATCTGTTCCATATAGCTTCACTCAATTCACAATAAAAAAAAGTTTAAGAAAAAAATAATCACAAAACACACACACATAAAAACTACCCACCCCACTTAGTCTTTTCATCTTTATCACATTATTTTTTACCATTGACCACGTGTCAAGGAACTCTGATAACATAGTGGGTTGCAAGTTGGGATGCTAACCACAAGTCAGCAATTCCAATCTACCAACTGCTTAACAAGAGAAAGAGAAAGCTTTCTGCTCCTGTAAAAATTGACAGCTTTGGAAACCCTATACAGGGCCACTACAAATCAGAACTGACTCCACAGCACACCACCACCTTCACTGTGTCAGTCTGTTACACTGTGGTGATTACCTTGCTGTTGTGATGCTGGAAGCTATGCCACTGGTATTTCCGCAGGATCACCCATAGTGAACAGGTTTCAGTGGAACTTCCATACTGTGACAGAATAGAAAGACAGGCTTGTTGATCTACTTCTAAAAATAAGTCAATGAAAATGCTACGGAGCACAAAATATTGTCCAATAGAATGTTCCTAGGATCTCAAATAGTTTTCTCTACTGGTAACCTAACAGTGGAAGTTCTAATCTTTCCAACAATAACACAGAAGACAGGCCTGGCAGTATTCTTCAGCTAAGATTACAGCCTTTGGGGCAGGTCTACTCTGTAGCACATGGAGTAGCCATGAATTGGAATCCACTTATGGTAATCAATAATAACAACATCAACACATTGGAAGATGGGACAGGCAGTGGTTTGTACTCTTATACAAAAGTTCTCCATAAGTTGGAACTGACTCTAGGGGCCCCAAACTAATAATAATTACTATCTGAAATACCAGAACACGGAATGTACAAAGTATTAATCTAGGAAAATTGGAAATTGTCAAAAATGAAATGGAATGCATAAACATCAATATCTTAGGCAATAGAAAGCTGAAATGGACTGGTATTGGCCATTTTGAATCTGACAACCAAATGGCTTACTATGCCAGTAATGACAAATTGAAGAGGAATGGTGTTGCATTCATTGTCAAAAAGAACATATCCACATAAGTCATGAGATAAAAAACTGTCTGTGATAGGATACTATCTATGTGCCTACAGGGAAGACTAATTAATATCACTATTATTCAAATTTACACCAACAATTATACACATGGACCTCACCAGATCAAATTGACTACATCTGTGGAAAGAGAAGATGGAAAAGCTCTACATCATCAGTCAAAACAAGGCTGGGGCAGATTGTGGAACAGACCATCAATTGCTCATATGCAAATTTAGACTGAAGCTGAAGAAAATGAAAACAAGTCCACGAGAGCCAAAATATGGTCTTGAATATATCCCATCTGAATTTAGAAATCATCTGAAGAACAGATTTGAAAAATTAAACACTAAAGAGCAAATACCAGAAAAGTTGTGGGATGATATCAAGAACATCATACATGAAGAAAGCAAAAAGTCATTAAGAAGACAAGAAAGAAAGAAAATATCAAAATGGATGTCATAAGAGACACTGAAAC
>NW_006408532.1:25965282-25972135 GCF_000296735.1 Chrysochloris asiatica | reverse complement strand
TAGAGTTACTATGAGTCAGTACCAGCTCGATGGCACCTAACAACAACAACAACATCTGAAGTACCTTGTTTATCAATTTGTTTAATTGACTCTCTCCACTAGGATGGACAAACAACTTTAGGACCGATGGCGTGTCTGTCTCATTTGCTACTTTTGTCCAGCAGAGCACAATCAAGAAGGATTATTTAATGAGTTACTTTATTCATAAAGAAATCAATGCCTGGCTTGCTTTCATAGTGTATAAATGCTCTAGGGGAGGAAGCAGCATTTTCTATTTCAGGTCTATCCAGTTTTATTATGCATACTTCAAGTGGGACTCTCCAATAACAACTTTCTCAGTCACACTCTTGAAACTGCCCATGTTTATAATTCAACTGCAATATCAGCAGTTCAAACTCACCAGTCGATCATCAGAAATCCTATATAGAGTCTCTATGAGTAGGAGTCTATTCAACAATGCTTAACAATAACAATAAGCATAATTTTAGAAATCAAGGAGGCTCATTGAACTCATGAGCATCAAAGAATCTCATCGACCATCACTTAACTGTGGGTAGGATCACACAAATTGCATTTGCAACCATGTGCTTTTTAAACTTTTTATTGTGAATTCAGTGAAGGTTTACAGAGAAGAGCATCAGTTTTATATTCAACAATTCATACACTTTGTTTCATCTCGATGATTGCAACCCCTTCCATGTAACAACAGTTATCCTACTTCCTCCCTGTGATTCTTATTTCCATTCCACCCTTCTTCCCATCCCTTCTCAACTTTGTGCTTAGGTAAATGTGGTCATTTTGATCTTAAATGATGTACCACTCCATGGTGAGTACACCTTTTTAGTGTTGTTGTCCCCTTATATACCTATCTGCTGCTTGGCTGAAAATTGGGTCATGAGGGTGAGTTCCATTCCAGACTTGAAGGGAATCAGGGGTTGGGGTCTCGGGTTCCTCCAGACTGCTGACCAGTAAGCCTGGTCTTTTTTTTAATGATTTTGAGTTATGCTCCACATTTTCTCCCACTCTAAATGGGACCTTCTAATTCAGAGTAATTGGTAGTAGGAGCGCCTCCTGGTTCTTCTGGTCTCAGAGTCATGGTGATTGATGTTGCCTTCTCCATTGGTCAGTTGGACTAGTTCATTCTAAGCATCTTCAATTTTCATCACTCTTCTTTCTTTCACACATGGAGAGACTAATAGTTGCACCTTAGATAGCCACTCGTGAGCTTTTAAGATCCCAGTCACTACTCAGCAAAGTAGGATGTAGAACATTGTCTTTGTGGACTACGTAACTGCTGCAATATATATTTTTTTTTATTTACAAAGTGCCTTTTTGTTTGTTTGTTTTGTTTTGTTTTCCTTTGAAGACACAAGGTTCCTTTAAACAAGCCCAACTGCACATCTCAATCTCTCTTTTCTCCAGTTACTCCAAAATATTAGATTGAATTTTTGCAGATTTTTTTTTAACATTACTAGATCTGAAGCCTTTCCTAGTTGTCCATAATAGCTCAATGTGTGGCCAGCCAGTAACTCCAAATTCTTTAAAAGATTCTTTGGAAATCTATTGATTGATTTTAATCAATCAGTTATGAACTAATTAATTTTGAAGTTAAGATCAAAAAATCAATGTGGAGAATGAACCAGAGTCTTAGTAGCCCTCACTACAGCCTTCCCAGCAGTTCTTTTACTGTGGGGTACCTCAACATCTTGTTCTTCCAGACAACAGTGATGGAGGCTTGGGTGACTCATAGTATCAGCAAATGTCCAATCTTGAAAGATCCTTAGACTTCAGCTAGTCTAACTGCCCCAGAATGCAGAAGAGATCATTGAGAATGGGTTAGTTGGTACAAAAAGATATACAGATTTTTCTCTTGTTAAAGTAAACTTGCAGTTTACGTCATTGCCTGGAACTTGCAGAAAAATAATAGACTTTCAAAGCCTTCTTTGAAAAGTTTTAAAAAATTATATTAAAAAAAAAAAAGTCTTAGTGAGGTCTCAATCCAGTGAATAAACAAATTAACAAGTCCAGATTGTCACCTAGATTGAGAAGGCTTGAGTATGAAATAAAACCTCTGAAATCTGCCATGGAGAGGGAAAATAATAATAATAATAATGACAGCTGTGGAAACTCATGCCCAGGCCCATATCCATCTCTCCTGCCATGAACCAAAGACCAAGGAAAGCAGGTTGGAAACACAGTGCATTATGTGCTCAACAGAAAGGGTAGGCAGCAAGGGACCACTCTCTTTCCATAATCAGGGATGGAATATATTTAGAAGATTGCATTGCCTTTGTTACTAATAAGTTGTACATCCTAGGAAGAAAGACTCAATAATCATCTTCTGAAAATTCTAAGCAGCAAAAGTTGTGAGACAGATCCATTTACAGAATGACAAGAATAGATAAAAGTAGCTGTTGAGACGGTTTATATACAGACAATACCTCATGGAATTTGGTTTCTTGGTTTGGAGGTTTAGGATCATGGTTTCATGGGACATCCCAGTCAATTGGTCAAATAACCTATTTAGTGCTTCTCTGCTCTCTCCTACTTAGTTGTGTAACACCCGGGATCTTTAAAGTTTATTATAAATGGCCATCCAAGGTACAATTGGTCTCTACGCTCTTGGAGCACCAAGGGGAAGAAGGAGAAAGCTATGGAATGGGTAGCTAATTGCCTCCATGAGAACAGCACTGGTACCAGTACTGAATGCTCTAGTCATAGAGTCTATAAAAGAATCCTGATCAAAAGGGGAGCAATGCAGAATGAAATTTCAAATGATCTTGAACTCCAGCCATTTCTGGAGCCATTGAAGCTCGTTAAATCCCTGTAACTCTTGCTCTGAGATAAGCCTTAAGCCTTTAACCAAAATATCCCTTGAAGTCTTCTTAAAATCGAACAACAATTTAACTTAGCAACTTGAAAATGTTTGCCTTGAGCATTGTACTTTTTAAGATCAATCTATAATGGGATAAAATTGACACCAGCAATTCAAAAGATTCGATAGAAACCTTAATAGGCAGTGAGTTTATGTTAATGAAGGAGCAACAACTCAGGAGCAAGGGCTAAAAATGGTTGCATAACTTGAAGAATGCAATCAGCATCACTGAATTGTACATTCAGAGATTGTTGTGTTGGTGTATATTCTGTGTATATATTCTCAACAATAGCAACAAAAATAAAGCCAATTATTTTTTCTAAAGAAGCAGTACACTATCAAAGGAGGCAGAGTTAGCCATACTGCTAAGGGATTTTGTAGATTTATTCCCATACCTACTCACTTCTCTCTAGCTGATACCAAGAACCCCAAAATGTTCAGCACCAAAGTTAATATACATGTATAGCAGGGGAGTATTTTCCTTTCACCGAATTGGGATTCAGAAGTCGGAGGGAAAAAGGAAGTCATTTAAATTGCTCTATTGTTGGGAGTGAGTGGGGTAATTCCTGCTTATATCAGCAGCTTGCTTATATCCCACCATCATTCCTAACTCCCCCCCCTTTATTTTATTTATCTCTTTACGGCTTATCTGATAATGCTATAACCATTTCCTGTTGTAGACTGGCTGAGGAAGCTTTCTGTAGGCCCAAGAGCAAATCAATAAAAGTAAGCCACAGCGATTCATAAAAATAAAATTGTCATCATTATTGTTCAATTATTGCTGTGTCTGTGGAAAGAATCTCAAGAACTGAAGGTTTCTTGGCTAATATTTATAATCTGCATTGAATGGTGCTAATGAATGAGTGGGTGTGCATTAGACTGAAATGCAATGGTGTTTGATTTATACCGCGTCCAGGTCTGATTGCTAATGTTAAATCCATTAAAGTGTCTCTTAGATCTGCCTTAATGTACTCCCTTGCATATAATAGAGCTTAAACATACCCGTTTACTTAGCTTTTCATTATTGGTAGAATATTTGTCTTTATTACATTATCCCCATGATAAATTTGACTTATGATAGTTTTTTTAAAAAAAAACAGCACTTCGGGAAACCTAAGTTTCTAAGAAGCTACAAAAGCAATTCCAGATTCTCCGTCTTCCCACTGATAAAAGAGCAGAATAGCCTCCATATAATTATTAGTTATAGAAATTCTAACTGTTAAATCCAAACATGACCCAGGTCACAAAATCCAGATACTCAGGGGAAGAAGAATTTTTTTTTCATCCTGGAAACAAAAGAAGAGACTGAGGAATGACAGCTATCTGCCTAAGCTGCCACCTTTGGAGCATCTCTGGGATGGAAAACTTTTTGCATTTCCTTAGAACACTTCTCCCTGAAGAAATCCATCAAGCACAAGTGTAAACAGGAACAACAAGTTGAAAAGACTTCGGCATCATCATCAAGAGTCCCCTCTAAGGTCATCAATTTCACAGGGATTCTGTAAAGGGCATTGAGTAGGAAATACACCCATGTTTATACTTCCCTCCTTTAATCTACAAGTGTTTTCCATTCACAGACTCAGCAGGACCAAGCAACCAACAGGACCATTTGGAGTGTATTTCTGATGCTTTCCCCCTTCATGCTTTAGCAGCTCTATTTGTAAGCTTAGCTTCCTGCTAAAACCATGTTTGGTGATGTGTATCTGGATTAAGACAAGAAACAGACTTCCTGTTATTTCTGACAATGCAGCTGCAACTCCAACTTCAAGGATCCAATCCATTCTTTTAAAGAAGATCCCAGATGGAGATGGAAGACATGGCAGGTAAAATGAACTCTGAATATCCAGATGAGATGAAGAAGGATCAATAAGTAGGCAAAATAAATAAATCCTCCTGATAAAGCAGCTAAACATGAATTATAAAACAATAAATCAATGAGTCTCTAAATACCTCCGTGCTTCTTTGGTTCCTACCTGGAGTGTGGACAAGATTACTCTCATTCACAGATATTGAGTAGGCCCATGCTAAGCACCATGGGAAATATAAAGAATGCCTGTGCCATAGAGCTCCTTCCCTCAGGGAGATTATCATTTTACTTTGTTTTGTTTTGTTTTGTTTTTCTCTCCATTTAGTTGTGTTGTGTTGTGTTGCTTTGATTTTGTTTGGTTTGATTTGTTGAGGAGAGTGAGAAAGGATTTATAAATTTGCATACAAAGAGATCAATAAAAAATAACAAAATCTCAATACCTCAAAATGCCATGAGCAGCCCAGGCAATAGTACTGTGTGCACAATACACAGGGATGGTCCTTGCTGGGGATTGAAGGGAATGAAGTGAACTATAAAAGAGTGGCTTTGTCAAAGAAGTAGGGAGCAAGCTAAAGCAATGTACTTGTGGTTGTTGCTAAGTTCCATAAAGTCAGTTAGAACTCATAGCGACCCTATATAGGATTTCCAAGGAGCAGCCAGTGGCTTTGAACCACTGACCTTGTGGTTAGCAGTCCAGTGCTGCTTATCCTATAGTGACAATACCAGGACTCCAAACTAGAACAATCAAAAGGTCATTAAGAAGAAAAGAAAGAAGGAAAAGATCAAAATGGATGTCAGAAGAACTCTGGAACTTGCTCTCCAGTGTAGAGATGCTAAAGCAAATGGAAGAAATGAGGAGGTGCAAGAGCTGAACAGAAATTGTCAAAGGCCAGCTCGAGAAAAACAAAGTCAAATATTACAACAAAATATGCAAAGATCTGGAGTCAGAAAATCAAAAGGGAAGAACATGCTCAGCATTTCTCAAGCTGGGAGAACTGAAGAAAAAAATTCAAGCCTTGACTTTTGTTATTGACAGATTCTCTGGGGAAATTATTGAATGATGCAGGAAACATCAAAAGAAAATGGAAGGAATACACAGAGTCACTGTACCAAGAGGAAATGGTTGATGTTCAATCACTGCAAGAGGTAGCATATGATCAAGAGCCAATGATACTGAAGGAAGAAGTCCAATGTGCATTGAAGGAATTGGCAAAGAACAAGGCACCAGGAATTGGTGGAATACAATTTGAAATCTTTCAAGAAAGTGAGGTGGCACAGGAGGCACTCACTCATCTATGCCAAGAAATTTGGAAGACAACTGGCGGGACAACTAATTGGAAGAGATCCTTATTTGTGCCCATTCCAAAGAGAGGTGACCCAATGGAATGCAGAAATTATTGGACAATATCTTTGATATCCCATACGAGTAAAGTTTACAGAAATGGCTGCAAGTATACATTGATAGAAATCTTCCAGAGGTTCAAACCTGATTCAGAAGAGGCTATGGAACAAGGGATATCACAGCTGATGTCCGATGGATCTTGGCTGAAAGCAGAGAATACCAGAAAGTTGTTTACCTGTGCTTTATTGACTACACAAAGATTTTCAATTGTGTGGATCATGACAAACTATGGACAACATTGTGAAGTATTAGTATAACAGAACACTTAATTGTACTCATGAGGAATAAGTACATGGACCAAGAGGCAGTTGTTCTAACAGAGCATAGGAACACTGAATGGTTTAAAATTAGGAAAGGTGTGAGACAGGGTTGTATTCTTTCACCGTATTTATTCAAACTGTATGCTGAGCAAATAATCCAAGAAGCTGGCTTATATGTAGGAAAATGTGGCATCAGGATTGGAAGAAGACCTGTGATGTGCAGATGATACAACCTTGCTTGCTGACAGTGAAGAGGAGTTAAAATACTTATGGATTGCATCTCATCGTAAAGAAAACAAAAATCCTCACCACTGGACCAATAAACAGAATTTTTATCAATGGAGAAAGATTGAAGTTGTCAAGGACTTCATTCTTCTTGGATGAACCATCAACACTCATGGAAGCAGCAGTCAAGAAATCAAACGATATATTATTGCATTAGTCAAATCTGCTGCACAGCCCTTTATAAAGCACTGAAGAGAAAAGATATCAGCTTGAGGGCTAAGGTG
>NW_006408532.1:25963087-25963963 GCF_000296735.1 Chrysochloris asiatica | reverse complement strand
GCAGTTCAAACCCACCAGCTCCTCCTTGGAAACCCTATACAGGGTCACTATAGGTCAGAACCGACTCAACAGCACTTAACAACAACATATATATACACATTTAAGGGCACCACATTCATTTGTTTCCTTGAGGTACTAAATAAGAATGGTAAAGAGTAACTCACAGTTTTATAGTATGTGTTGTCAAAGAGTTGCCACGTTATCTGGTAGCAGAAACTCAGAAAACAAAATACTTTCTCATCATAAAAAATAGCTATAAAACAAAAAGGTCTTTTGGGGGAAGATGTATAGCAAAAATAATTTTTAAAACTGCTTTGTCTTTTGAAATGATGGTACTGACCCTCTTTCTGTGGGAGACAGATGTTGAGAAATCCCACCAGTAACAGGGATGGATTTACTTTGACCCTTCCAACACCTCTCACTCCATTTTTCTTGTGTCTAATAGTGGCACCAATTTGGAAGTTGGATGACTGGGTTAGTAACGCTATAAGCTCCAAACAAATACAAGGCAAAGTACACAAGAACATGTATGCATTTTGAATTACAAATACATACAAGCAGAAAATGCAGTGCGTATAGTAGAATAACATTAGGCAGGTCTGGATTATAGGCAAACTTTGACTAACTAGAGACATCCCTGTGTCTATATGGTATGATGATCCCTCCAAGGTCCTGTGCTTTTGATTCCTGATATAAGAAATGCCAGGAAAGCCTTGCAAAGTAAGTGTGTCAGTAAGGAGTCTCCATAATACAGAGCCAACAGGATTGTTGTTTGTCATTGTTGATAAGTCCCGTTGAGTTAGCACTGACTCATAGGGACCTTGTAAGAGATATGCAAAGACTGGCTGGTGAGTTTGAACCACCAACCTTGTAGGA
>NW_006408532.1:25953848-25954556 GCF_000296735.1 Chrysochloris asiatica | reverse complement strand
ACCAACCGGCCCTTCCTCTTCTCTCTCTCATCTCCAGGTCAACGGGAGTCAATGGACTGTGGTTGAATTCAGCCCATATTTCATTGCTGCCGTTACCCCTCTTCCACTCACCAGTAGACCAATGTGGTCGCCAGCAAGTTTGCATGCTTGTTTGTGTATTCCCTTTGAGTTTCAGTCTTAGAAGGGAGTTTGTACTGAAGGAACTTGATTGCTTGCCTTGATGTCTTCCTGGCGAACAGCTTGTTTATTCTTGTAGTGGCCAGTAGTGCTGACATTTTTATTTTGGGTTTTTCCTGATGATCTTTCTTTGAAAATGTATCTTCTGTCACTGTAGCTGTTCCAGGCTGGTTTGCTTGTCCTTTCTAGTGGGAATGTCCCACCTCATAAGGCTCTGGATGGCACACAGGATTCCACCTAAAGTTCTATACTCTGCAAAGGCTTTGCAAGAGGTCTATTTCACTGGGAAAGTTCTAGAACCCCTTTTAGGTATTCCAATCAGTTATAGGCTGAAGATGGGTTTACAAGTTTTCTCTAATTATGTTTCCAAACATTCCTTTCTATCCCACTCAAGTATCTATTTTACAATAGTAGGCAAGGGAAACCAATATTAATAAGACAGTTAGGCATGTTAGTATTATTTCCCCTCTTCAAGCTATGCCTAGATTCCTGTATCACAGAGCCTTGTTGTTTCAAGGTTGAGCATGCATC
>NW_006408532.1:25941737-25953748 GCF_000296735.1 Chrysochloris asiatica | reverse complement strand
TCCAGCAAATTAACACACAGTGCCACACCAGGACTCCTGTTATCAGAGGGCAGGCTAACAGGCAGAAAACTCAGGAAGAAGTTGATATTGCAGTCTTGAATCTGAAATCTGTATGGTAGACTGGTAGGCTTGAAACTCAGGTAGGATATCTACGCAACAGTCTGAAATCAGAATTCCTTCTTCTGGAAACCTCTGATTTTGGTCTTAAAGCCTTCAACTGATTCAATGAGATCCACCCACATAATCAAAGTTAATCTACTTAAAGTTAACTGATTATAAATGTTAATCATATCCACAAACTACTTCCACAGCTACATCTCAATTAATGATGGACCAAACTGTGCACCACTGCCTAGCCAAGTTGACACATAAGATTAATCATTACGATTTTTTAAACAGAGGGAAATGTAGATGGAAAATAGTATTTATTGGGCATCTACTATTTTCCAAGGAGTCCTGGTGTGGTGCTGTTGGCTAATGTGTAAGACTGCAAAGTCATTTGAACTGCAAGATTGGTGGTTCAAGCTCACCAGCTACTCCTTGAAAACCCTATACAGATTCACTATGGGTCGGAATCGACTCGATGGCACTTAACAATAACAACAAACTATTTTCCAAGGTTTGGTGCTGCAGGTTAATGCTCTAGACTGCAAAGTCAGTTTGAAATACAAGATCAATGGTTCATGCTCACCTACACATGGTCACTGTGAGTCAAAACTGACTCAACAGCATTTAACAAACAACAACAATTTTTTAAGGAGGAGTATTGCTGTCGAATAAATACTGGACCACAAGATTGATTTGAACAGCAAGGTCAATGGTTCAAAGTTACCACCTGCTCTTTGGAAACTCTATAAAGGGTTGCTATGAGTTGGAACCAACTCAACAGCACTTAACAGAAAATTTCCAAGGAAGGTGGTAAATAAATACTCTATCCACAATGTCTAGTTCAGTCTTCCCAATAATCCTATTATCCCCAGTTTACCAATGAGTAAACTAAAATACAGAATGGTCATTACCAAGCTCATGATTATACAACAGCCAGTTGACCAAAGGATTTTAGCCTACATCAGTGTAACTAAGTTTGATCCTCAAAATATTTATCCACCCATATGCCATGGATACTGATAAATCAGAGCAGATACAGTAAAAGAACAGAAGTGATACCAAACATACACAACTAGCACAACCTTTTTGATATGTGGAATCAGCACAAATTTAACTCCAACACCCATGTTCTTTCCCTTAAATACCAAAGACAAACTGAATTTGGTCCTGAAATACTTGCTTTGTCTGCTCCTTGAAAACCCTATACAAATCTAAATTGGTGTTCGTATTTATTTTAAAAGTCAGGTATGTTTCTGATGATTAAAACATTTCAGGTACATATCCACTTATTTTGGGAGGTGGTGGTTGTCATCTTAATATGGGGGTGGGGCTTCAGTCATCACTGGCAAATAGACAAATCATTATTTATCTTTCCTGAAAGCTAATACAAAATTAATCCGAAAATCACTACAATGAATTATTTGTTTTACAATATAGAGAATATTGTTTGCAAATTTATCTCTACATTGCCAGGCAGTCTACTTGATGGCACTTAACAAAAACAACAATATCAAATCAAGACAAATCTAAGTCACTTTATAATTATTCCGATTGAATGTGATTCTGCCAATAATAATTATAACCTGAAAATAAACCAATGTAGGAAAGGCAAGAACAACCTTTTCGGAGTCAACATTCATGCATAATGTCAAAGATATTGATAGATGAGGAAGCTGGTAAGTAGATGGAAACAGAGAGAGATTTCATTTATCATGTGACAACATCAGCGTTATCATCAGAGCTCTCCATAAATCATATAATAACATTGAATTCATGACCTAATTTAATGTTGAAATTTAGCACCTCAGAACTGATTTTGGAATGGAATGTAACCATAAAAAAGTTCATAATAAATATTTTCTTCTCAGGAGTAGTGTGCCTTCACACATAAGTGTTTTGTGGAAGAGTCCAGTAAGACAGTTTTTTTCTTTTCCTTAATTACATAGCAATTGCCACAATCCTAGTGCTGTTCAGCAAAAATAATGGAAAGGAGATATTCTTGTTAATAAAAGTTCTGGACTTTCTATGCAATAAACCACACTCTCTAATGACAAATAAATTATCAACTGAACAGGTTATAAATAAATTCTCCAGAGAAGTGCTAAATATTCCAGAAATTTCTTCAGAGAGAATCATAATGGCTGCCCTGTCACCCCTTCCAGTGGACTGCAATGGCTGCAGTAAGGAATGCAGCCACATGAGCTCAGGCAGACCATCTTTTCCCTGTGTGTCATTTTTTTCATGTACTAATTGTGAATATAAAGCATTGGACTGCTGATTGCAAGGATAGTAACACAAGTCCACCAACTGCTCCTTGAAAACCCTATACAAGGTCTCTATTACTCAGAAATGACTCAATAGCAGTTAACAACAAAAACAATAATATCAGGCACACTATGAAGATTGTGCCACACATCTATCAGTTTGTTCTTTGGTAGCTTTATGTTTCTGTGATGCTGGAAGCTAAGTCACTGGTATTCCAAATACCAGTAGTGCTACCCATGGTGGACAGGTGTCAATAGAGCTTCCAGATTAAGAATATACCAGGAAGAAGGAATAGGCAGCCCACATTTGGAGGACTTTATGAATAACAGTGAAACATTGTCTGATACAGTGCCAGAGGTAAGCCTTTAGGTTGGAAAGCTTGCAAATGCAACTGAGGAAGAGCTGACCCCCCGCCCCCAAAGTAGAGTCGACCTTAATGATGTGAATGAAGCAACATTCAAGACCTTTATTAGCTAGTGGGACACAATTTAGAATTAGTAGAAACAGCTTCAGACATTCATTAATAATCAGAATATGAAATGTAGAAAGTATGAATCTAGAAAAATATTGAAGTCATCAAAAATTAAATGGAATGCATAAAGATCCTAGGCATTAGTGAGCTGAAATGGTTTGGTATTGAAATGAACAATTATATGGTTTAGTAGGCCAACTAATGATAAAATGAAGAGGAATGGTGCATTCTTGTTGTTAAGTATCATGGAGGCAGTTCCGACTCATAGTGACCCTGCACAGGGTTTCTGAGACTGTAAATCTTTACGGGAGCAGGAAGCCTCATCTTCTCCATGGAACAGCTGGTCGTTTTGAACTGCTGACCTTGAGGTTAGCAGCCCGATTCGTAACCACTATGCTACCAGAGCTCCTTAGGAAAGGTACATACTAATCATTAAAAAGAGCATTTCAAGATCTATCTTAATGTACAATACTGTATGCATTTAGATAATATCCATAAGCCTAAGGAAAGACAAGTTAATGCCACTGTTACTAAAACTTACACACCAACCACTAAAGTCAAAGATGATGAAATTAAAGAATTATACCAGCCCAAAACCTGTCATCAAAATGCACTGATAACTATTGGAATACAAAATTGGAAACAAAAAAGAGGGATAGATAGTTGAAAAATAGCATCATGGTAATAGAAATGGTTCTAGAGATCATGATAGAGTTTTGCAAGATCAACAACTTATTTGTTGCAAATACTTTGTTACAACAACATAAACGTCAACTATACACATCAAACCCAAAAGATAGAATACACAGAAATCAAATTGACTACATCTGTGAAAAGAGATGAAGGGGAAACCCAATATCATCAGCCAAAACAAGGCCAGGGGCCAACTGGAATAGACCATCAACTGTTCATATGAAGCTGAAGAAAATTAAAACAAGTACACAAAAACCAAAATATGACTTTGAGTATATCCCATGTGGATTTAGAGATAATTTCAAGAAGAGATTCAATGCATTGTACACCAGTGACCAAATAGTAGAGAAATTGTTGAATGACATCAAAAACATCATAATGAGGAAAGTAATTAGTCATTAGAAAGATATGAGGGACAGAATACACCAAAATGGATATCAGAAGGAACTGTGAAACTAGCTCTTGAACATAGAGAAGCCAAAACAAATGGAAGAAATGAAGTAAAAAAGTTGAACAGAAAATTTCAAAGGGTAATGCAAGAAGACAAAGTAAAATATTAAAATGAAATGTGCAAAGACCTAGAGTTAGAAAGCCACCAAAAGGGAAGAACATACTCAGCTGAAAGAAATGAAGAAAAAATTCACACCTCAACTTGAAATATTGAAGGATTCTATTGAATGATGCAAAATGCATCAAATGACAGTGTAAAGAATACACTGAGCCACTGTATAAAAAAGAAATGGTCAATGTTAAGCATTTCAAGAGGTACCATATGATCAAGAACCTATGATACTCAAGGAAGAAGTCCAAGATGTGCTAAAGGTATTAGAGAAAAACAAGACTCTAAGAATTGACAGAATTAAATTCAAATATTTCAACAAATTTATGCAAAGCTGGAAGCATTCACTGGTCTATGCCAAGAAAATTTGGAATACAGCTACTAGGCTAAACAATTGGAAGAGATACATATTTGTTCTGATTCCAAAGAACAGTGACCCAATGAAATGCAGAAATCATCAAACAATATTATTAATATTACATGAAAGTAAAATTTTGCTGAAGATAATTAAAAAAATGGTTGCAACAGTATAGTGACAAGAACATACTAGAAATTCATGCCAGATTCAGTAGAGGACTTGACAATAGAGATATTATTGCTGATGTCAAATAGATCTCAACTGAAAGCAGAAAATACCAGAAATATGTTCATTGTGTTTTCTGGACTATGCAAAGGTATTTAACTGTGTGGGTCATAACGGCAACATTGTGAAACATGGATATTCCAGAACACTTAATTTTGCTCATGAGGAGCCTGTACATAGACCAAGTAGAAGTCATTCAAACAGACAAGGGGATACTGAATGGTTTAAAATTAGTAAATGTATGCACCAGGATTGTATCCTTTCACCATACATATTTAGTTGTACATTCAGCAAGTAATTTGAGAAGCAGGGTTATATGAAGAAGAACTTGGCAACAAGATTTTAGGAAGACTCATTAACAGGCTACGATATGCATATGACACAAGTATTATAATGAAATGTGCAAAGACCTGGAATTAGAAAACTAACAACTTACTAAGTATTTCTCAAGCTGAAAAAATTGAAGAAAATTTTCAAGCCAAGACTTTAAATGATGAAGGATTCCATGGGTAAAATACTGAGTGAAGCAGAAAAATCAAAAAAAGATGAAAGGAATACACAGAGTAACTATACCAAAAAGAAATGGCTGATTTTCAACTATTTCAGCATGTGATAAAGAGACAATGGTACCAAAGGAAGGAGTCCAAGGTGTACTGAAAGCATTGGCAAAGAACAAGGCACCAAGAATTGATGAAATACAAATTGAAATCTTTCAACAAACTGATGTGGCACTGGAGGCACTCACTCATCTATGCCAAGAAATTGAGAAGACAGCCACCTGACCAACTGATTGGAAGGAATCCATATATGTGCCCATTCCAAAGAGAGGTGACCCAATGGAATGCAGAAATCATCAGATAATATTATTAGTATCACATACAAGTAAAATTTTGCTGAAGATCACTTAAAATGGCTGCAACAGAACATCAGTAAGGAACTTCCAGAGGTTCAAGCCAAATTCAGACAAGGATGTGCAACAAGGGACTTCATTGTTTGTGTCAGATGGATCTTGGCTGAAAGCAGAGAATACCAAAAAAATGCTTATCTGTGTTTTATTGACAATGCAACGATTTTTGACTGTGTGGCTCATGACAAACTATAGATAACATTGTAAAGAATGAGTATTCCAGAACACTTCACTTGTTCATGAGGAACCTGTACATAGACCAAGAGGCAGACATTTGAACAGAACAAGAGGATACTGAATGGTTTAAAATAAGGAAAGGCATGTATCGGGGTTGTATTCTTTCGATGTGTGTGTCAGGTTGTATTTAATGTGTATGCTGAGCAAATAACCCAAGAATCTGGATTATATGAAGAAGAACATGGTATCAGGATTGGAAGAAGGCTCATTAATCACCTATGATATGCAGATGATCCAACCTTGATTGCTGAAAGTGAAGACAACTTAAAATACTGATGAAGATCAAAGACCACAGCCTTCAGCATGGGTTGCACCTCAACATAAAGAAAACAAAACTCCTCACAACCAAACCAATAAGTAACATCATGATAAATAGAGAAAAAATTGAAGTTGTCAGATTTCATTTTGCTTGGATCCACCGTCAACAGTCATAGAAGCAACAATCAAGAAACGTAATCTGCTGCCAAAGATCTCTTTAAAATGTTCAAGAGAAAAGACATCAGTCTGAGGACTAAGGTGCACCTTACCCAAGTCATAGTATTTTCAGTAGTCTCATATGCATGTGAAGTTGGACAATGAATAAGGAAGACCATAGAAGAATTGATTCATTTGAGTTACGGTGTTGGAGAAGAAAGTACCATGGACTTCCAAATGAACAAATAAATCTGTGTTGGAAGAGTACAACCAGAATTGCTCCTTAGAAACCAAGATGGCCGGATTTTGTCACTCATACTTCAGACATGTTATCAGGAGGGGACCAGTTCCAGAAGAAGAGCATCATGCTTGGTAAAGTAGAGGATCAGCAAAAAAGAAAATCCCCAATGAGATGGATTGGCCCAGTAGATCAGCAATGGGCTCAAGTGTAGTAACAATTGTAAGGATGGCACAGGGCAGTTGGGTTGTGTTGTGTTGTGTTGTGTTGTGCGTAGAATCACTATGAGTCAGATCGACTTGACGGAACAAAACAACAACAGCAATATATCGTGGGCATTGAATATCAGCCTTATCAACCCTGCTTATCCTCCACTTCATTCCAAGAAGTTCTCAAGGTTACTAATGAGAAAAACAATACCAAAAGAAATGTCTTTTTAAGTTAAACAATTTAGGTCAAAAACAGCAAAAAACCCAGCACAAGATAAAGCTGAAAGTTAACACACCATATTTTGAACACCATATTTTGGGAGACATTTCTTGCAAGGGCCCTATTTTGTATGTCTGAATTAAATGTAATATCTTTCCTCAACAAATGCTGCAACCCCAAAATTGTTTCCCTCTGTCTTGCCATGCCTCTCATAGCTCCTGCACTCAACCTTTCTCAGTGGTTCAAATCACTGGCTTCCCTTAGACTTCTTGTTACCTGGTTACCTAGTCCTATAACAAAAGAGAGTATAGTGGCTCCAGAGGATAAGCGCTGGACTGCGAATCATGAGTTCAGTGGTCTGAGTTCATCTGGCACTACTCAGGAGAAAGATAAGTCTTTCTGCTCCTGCAAAGATTCAGTCTCAGGTCAGAATAACTCAATAGCGCTCAACCACAACCACCACAGCCATAACAAAAAATCTGACAAATGGCTGAGTTTAACAAACTAAATGTATTTTCTCACAGTTGTGCAGACAAGAAGTCCAAATCAGGACAATGCCTCCAAGGGACGTTTCTTCTTTGTCTCTTTCAGCTACTAGTAGCTATGAGCCACACTTGGCCTTCCTGGATTTGTAGATTCATCTGCCTCAGTCTTCACGTAACATCACAACC
This sequence comes from Chrysochloris asiatica, assembly GCF_000296735.1. Lineage (NCBI taxonomy): Eukaryota > Metazoa > Chordata > Mammalia > Afrosoricida > Chrysochloridae > Chrysochloris > Chrysochloris asiatica. Next base: position 25,946,172 of record NW_006408532.1, on the reverse strand, counting down.
AGTCTGTGTATGTCTGCATCTCTTCTGTTCTTTTTATAAGACACAGCTAACTGATTAGATATAGGACCCACCCTAGTCTTTCATGGTCTCGTTAACATAAAAGAAAATTCTCTTTCCAAGCAGGGTCATATTTACAGATACAGGGGTTAGGGCTTCAGTGCATATTTGGGGGGCAGTGGAATCACTGGAGGGAAAAAGTGGCCCACACCGTGTGTCACTGTCAGAGGAAATGACACCAAAATGACTGTCAATAAGATTTTTTTGCAGTATTTTAGCAGAAATTTATCTTTTTTTAAAATTGAAATATCTCTGCAGATATTATTATAAAAACAAAAATATTTTTCATAAACCTGGTTTCCATGTATCCATATACCTACAAAGCTAAAACTATGTTCATTTAGTTTTTGAACTTTCTAATGCGTTACTGTCAGAGCTGTCATCAGTATACAATTATAGTCTTGCTTCCAATCACGTACGTGGTTCCATATGCACTGGCTACAAATATACGCTGTTGGCTTTGTTGCTGCCGATGTTTTTATAGTCACTGATTTTGTCAAATTTTTGTATGTCTTAGCTACAAGATTGTGGTACTTAGTACTTGGGAACCTATATCAACAACTTTTTAGAGAATTAATAATTAAAGGAAAAGAATGGAAACAAATCCAAAAAGGTTTCTGCTCAGTTACTAATAATACTGTAACTAATAAAGATATTACAAGATAATTTGTCATAACTATTCATATAATCTAAGAAATATTACCTCTAAGCAATATTGGGCTTGGTATCACCCAGTGTGATCATGTGATCATAGTCCTTGCTTTAGCCGTCGCTCAACCTATTTGTCACATTTTACTCTGTGATTTAAGTTGATAATAAACATTACTGGTTTGGTACAGGAGGAGGGCTGTGGGAAGGGGTGAGAATGACACCGTGAATTATCATGCTGGTGAGATCAGTTATAGAATGTCACTGTTTGGAGAACGCAATTCAATTTCTAAGAGGGCCTAATAAAGAATGCATTGTTGTTGTTTGTTGTTGTTAAGTGCCTTCAAGTTGATTCTGACCCATAGCGACCTTCTATAGGGTTCCTGAGGAGTGGCTGATAAGCTTGAACTGTTGACCTTGCAGTTCAAACTGAATTTGCAGACCAGCACATAAACTCATAGTGTCACACCAGGACTCCAAAGGATGCACTGAGTGATGATAAATTGACCTCCAAAGTAGGAAAGTTCTTAGTTTCTCAGCTGCGTAACCTGCCAGCCTCTACTGTTGTGAGGGCCTGGGTTGTTTCATGGTAGAGTTCTGACCTTCCATGTTGGAGTTCTGGGTTCAATTCTTGTTCAATGCTCCTCACACATAGTCACCATTGATTAAATGAAATAATGTATGTAAAACTCTGGACACATAGCAAGTCAATAAATGGTAACTGCTATAATAGTGATAATTCTAGTATAATGATCTTATCAAATATTGTAATAATAGAGCAATCATGTAAAGGAGTCCTGCTGTGATGACGTAGGATAAGCCTTGGACCACAAGGTCAGTTTGAACCACAAGGTCGGCAGCTCAAATCCACCAGTCTCTCCTTGAAAACCCTATACAGAGTCACTATGAGTTGAGACCAACTCCTTAGCACTCAACAACAATAACATAATGGTAAGCAGGTATTAGAGGAGCTCCCAGACTAAGACAGACTAGAAAGAAACGCCTAACTATCAGCTTCCAACAATCAGCCAAGAAAATCCCACAAAAGCAACCGAGTGTCTATAATCACTCAGAGCATGGGGCAGGAATAGGCAGCAATTCACCCCCCTGTGCACATGACCACCATGAGTTAGGGCCAAATTGAAAGCCACAGACCCATAGGTTTTGCTCTGGGGATTCTTTGAGCCTCTAGAGAAAGGAAGAAAAGTAAATATTAATTGTCTGACTGACTGATTGATTGATCGATCGATCAATTGATTGATTGATTCTATGCCTACTCTTCCCACTACAATGGCAGTGCTTTATAAAGATTGTCTCATATAAATCTCACATCCACACTAATCTGAAGAAATTATTATCTGCATGTTACAGATTATAAAACACAAGCTCTAAGACAATACTTCTCATAGAAAACTGAGTCCCAACCCTGGAAGGTCTGTTTGGCTCATTGCTATAGCTATTAGTTCAAATGAATAAAGTGACAAGAAATTACTATAAGTAAATGATAATTTAACAAATAACCCTAACTCCCAAAACAGAAATATGTTCATGGCTCAGCAGACACAGATATGTGAGTGTGGGGTGGGATTCATCTTTTTGTTGATAATACAGTAAACCATCATGTAAGACTGAATATGGATATGAACATGAAATTTATTTCTATTCTAAAAAACCATGTTACTGACCTTAGAGATATAGTTTCATTAAATTTTTTATCAATAATTTTAATTCATTCAAAACGCATATTACAACTTGTGCCATACAAGAGTTCATTCACCACATGTTTGTTGTTGTTGTTATTGCTAAGTACCATTGAGTCGGTTCTGAATCATAGCTACCCTGTATAGGGTTCCAAGGATCACATGGTGGGTTTGAACCTCTGCTTATCCTACAGCATCATATGTTTATGGAGTATTTAATAAATATTACGAGTCTCTGGGTGGTACAAACTGTTAACACCCTTGGTTGCTAACCAAAAGATTTGAAGTTTGAATTCACACAGAGGAGACTTAGAAGAAAGACTTTAACGTCTACTTCAAAAAAAATCAGCCACTAAAAATGGAACTCAGTTCAACTCTGACATGCATGGGACAACCACATGTTGGAATTAACTCAACAGTAACTAGTTTTTTGTTTTTGTTTTTAATGATGTATTGAGTTGTTGGCTGTTAATTAAGCGCCATTGAATCAGTTCCAACTCACAACAATCCTGTGTAGGGTTTCTGAGGCTTTAAATCTTTGCAGAATCAGAAAGCCTCATCTTTCTCCCAAGAAGCAGCTGGTGACATCAAGCCAATGACCTTGTGGTTCACAGTCCAGTGCTTATCATATAGAGCCACCATGCTCCATGTATTAAGAATCATGTAAAATATTAGAAATGTAAAAGTAAACAAAATGCAACCTCTACCTTGAAGTAACCCGTAGAATTCTGATAATCAAATGTTTATATAAAAACAGAAAATGCAATACCTTGATCAATATATTTTTACTTATTTTGCTCATTATTTATAACCAAAAATAGTCTTTTTATGGGTCTACACAAACTATAGAATCAAATACCTAAAACACATGAATAATAGCTATTCACTGAAAATCCATTATATTCCTAGTACTGGGTTCAGAATTACGAAACTCACAAAACCATTAAACAAATGCAGAAAAAGAAATCTCCCATCAACCCCTTTTACATAATTGTAGTATCTGAGTACATTACTAAGATGCTGTTAAATACCTTCAAGTCAATTCTAATTCATAGCAACCCAGTATCAGGTTTCTGAAGCTATAAATCTTTATGGTCACCACTCCTCTGTCACTTTGTAGTACTGTGGTTGTTTTGCATGTTGTTGTGATGATGGAAGCTATTCCACCAGCATTTTAAATACCAGTCAGGTCACCCATAATGGACAGGTTTCAACTGAGCTTCCAGACTAAGACAGACTAGGAAGAAGGCCAGGCTGACTACTTCCGATTGTTTAGCAATCCTTATGTATAGCAGGAGAGCATTGTCAAATATAATGCCAGAAAATGAGTCCCTCCAGTTGGAAAGTACTCAAAATCTGACTGCAGAAGAGCTGCTTCCTCAGAGTAGAGTTGACCATAATGAAAAGAATGGAGTAACGCTTTGGGGACCTTTATTTGCTGATGGAGCACAACTCAAAATTAGGAGAAACAGCTACAAACATCCATAATAATAGGAACAAAGGATGTACAAAGTATGAATCTAGGAAAGTTGTTGTTGTAATTGTTGTTGTTAAGTGTGGTTGAGTCCGTTCCAACTCATAGAGACCCTGCATAGAGTTTCCAAAGTTTAAACCATCAACCTGTGGTTCAAACCAACCTTGTGATCCAATGCTTTATCCCACAGTCCCACACCAGAAATTGGAAGTGCTTAAAAATGAAATGCATAAAGGTCAATATTGTAGGTATTAGTGAACTGAAATGGACTGGTGTTAGCTGTTTTGAATTAGTGATATGGTTTGCTATGCTGGGAATGACAAATTCAAGACGAATTGCTTTGCATTCATAGTCATACACACACAAAAAAATTTAAAGGTCTATCTTGAAATACAGTACTGTTTGTGATAGGATAATGCCTACACAGAAGATCAATTAATACCACTATTATTTAAATTTATGCACTAATCACTAAAATCAGTGATGATGAAATTGAAGAATTCTACCAACTTCTTCAGTCTGAAATTGATCAAACATGCAATCAAGATGTATTAAT
>NW_006408532.1:25921402-25937027 GCF_000296735.1 Chrysochloris asiatica | reverse complement strand
GTTCTGTCAAGTGTTCGTGGCTGCTCTGATCCTTCCCCTACTTGGTCTCTCCCAAGATGGTGACCCAGGAGCAGCTGAGCATCTTGAATTAGAAAGCAATGGATTTCTTGCTTCTGCTACAAATTCCCCTAGCTGTAAGCCTTCCTATCTTCTAAATATTTCTTTATATGTGGTTCAGAGTTCTAGCACCATTCCCTGAGTGTGCTTGGTCAAGTATTCTGTGTTGTTGCTGACAGAGCTCCTCTCGGCACTCCCACCGGATCCACCATCTTGTTTGTTCTCCTCCAGGGTTGCATTCTTTCACCAAACTTTTTTCCTATCTGTATGCTGAGTAAATAATCTGAGAAACTGGATTACATGAAGAAGAAAGTGGCATCAGGACTGGAGGAAAACTCATAAATAACCTGCCATATTCAGGTGATACAATCTTGTTTGCTTGAAGCAAAGAGCATTTAAAATACTGAAAATGAACAAAGACCACAGCTTTCTATATGCACCTTAATGTAAAGAGAGCAAAAATCCTCATTTATCAGGATGCACCAATAAATAGCATCCTGATAAATGAAAATGATTGAAGTTGTCAAGGACTTCATTTTGCTTGGATCCACAATCAACTCATGGAAGCAGCAGTTAAGAAATCAAAAGACATATTGCATTAGGCTATGTCTAATATGCTACACAAAACCTCTTTAAAATGTTCAAGAACAAAGATATCAGTTTGAGGACTAAGATACACCAGACCCCAGCCATGATATTTTCAATAGCCTCATGTGCATGTGAAAGTTGGACAATGAATAAGAAAGATCACAGAAGAATTGATGCATTTGAGTTATTGTGTTAGAGAAGAATATTGAGTGCACCATGGACTGCCAGAAGAACAAACAAATCTGTCTTGAAAGTACAGCCAGAATGCTCCTTGGAATCTGGGATGGTAAAACTTCTTCTTACTTGGTAAAGTAGAAGGTCAGTGAAAATGAGGAAGACCCCCAACGTGATGGATTGGCACAGAGGCACTGTTGTGTGACACCTAACAACAGCCAAGGTGTTTAACATTGTCTGGGTAGACAGAGGCCTATTGGTGGACATGGCTAAGGAGAGGCGGTCCTAACTGAAGAACTGTGGCCTGGGCATTTTCTGATCCATTGTAACCTGCTAACTTCCATAATAAATCCCATAACTCTAAGTATGCTGTCTGAGTTCAGTGTGGCCATTGCAATGAATTATTAAATCCAGAGGAGTAGAGAGTACTGTAGGAGGGATGGTTGGTTGATAACATTTTTTTTTTAACAATGATTCATAAATGTCTGTTAAACTCAAATCCATAATATACTTCTTCACATATTACCAGATGTAGAGTCAAGTTTTCCGTTCTGATGCTTACACGACTTAGGAACAATTCTTTTTATCTTTCTCTGTCTTTTTTTGAAGTACACATCATTACTAGTTACTAGTAGGTCTTGAGTTGACTCTAACTAATGGAGACCTCTAACTAATATGTGTCAGAGTACAACTTTCCTCCATACGATTTTTAATGGGTGCTTTTTCAGAAGCAGATCACCAGGTCCTTCTTCCAAGGCAACTCTGGGTAGATACAAACACCAACCTTTCAGTTAGCAACCAAGTGCATTAATTATTTTACCACCCAGGGACTCCATATATCATTGTGTTGTTGTTGTCGTTAAGTGCCTTTGAGTCAATTTCAACTCATAGCAATCCTGTGTAGGGTTTCTGAGACACAGCCTGTGGTTTTGAACTGCCAACCTTGTGGTTTGCAAACCAGTGCTAGTCCTACAGTGCCTGACCAGGAGTCCATCCATCATTATAGACTGAACATTAGCTACAAGGCCTTGGAAGGAGTCCATGCAGGTGTAAGATTGCTGTCATGTACCTACTGCAGAACTGAAGCAAAGATGCGCCTTCCAATTGAGAGACTTGTTCATTGTGATATTTTAACCCTAAAATCTTCTCTTAAAGCAATGTACTGTGAAATCAATGGCATTTTCAGTCAAAACGTTCATTATCTCTGACCTGTACTTATAATGTAGCCTTCTAGAGCTTGAGTCTTGACTCGCTGGTTAGGTTTCTTCTTTAAATTTCTGTAGCCAAAAACCTGGACTGAGTGTCTTTCCTTCCTGGTCAGAAGTATATCAGGGTATCTTAACACTTTGTCAAGGGGATTCTTCTTTTCAATATTCAGAGATTTTCCCCAAAATCACAAATCTAAAGACAGAAACAACTGACCCACAAATAATCCCACTAAGGAAACTACAGACCTTTCTAGGTCAGATCTCAGTTACAGATGTGCTTCCTTTCACTAGGTAGCCACAAATAAATCATCTTTTTGGTAATGCACAGAAATGATTACCTTGTATAAATGTCATCCTCCTAGATTTGCACAGGACAAAGGGGAGATTCATTAATAATGGAAAATTAGACACGGAGGACAACCCAATATAGAGGGATAAATGAGACACGAATACCAGCCAATCTACGATGCATCAGTTACGATGAAGAATGGGCACTTGGTTTTGAAAATATCATTTCTCTGCTCTCTTTTTTTTTTTCTTTTCTATTTTGCAAAATGTTCCAAAGTACACTTCAGTCGTATCCCTCCTGTGTCGCTAATAGAAGAAAGAAGCCCATAGGAAAGTGATAATAATACAGCTATATTTTGCTTTTATCTTCATGCCTTTCATCCAAGGATCTTTCCACCCTTAAATAATAATTGATTAAATCTCACAATTTCCCTACTGAAGGTATCTTCTGATGGTCTCAGGGAAAAGCAGAGAGACACGGTGCAGATCCAATCAATCACCCAGGTTCAGTCCCTGGGCCTCTCACAGAGCCAGAAACAGAAGCATGAGGCTTGCCTCTCGTTACTTACCCACTTTAATCAATGGGAAATAGCCTGGCCTCTGGGGATTGTTGGCCAGACTGCCACCATTTTGAGAGTTCGCTCTGATTTTCCTTTGATTCTTTTCAGGACATCCTTTTTGCCAGCTGTTCTTCTGAGATGTGACTACAGAATTGTCCAAAGGTTTGCCTGTGACCTCCAAAGAGCCTCATGGCTGGGATCACTGAAGAAAGTCTGCAGGTAGCACGTATCAAGTATTGCTCAGTAATTGGGGAGCTGCTACAGAAGTAATTTCATGCTGACTAATTAATCTTTAGTAATTAGCACTCAAATATAACAAGTGTACCATTTAAGAACCTTAGCAAGGGAAATAAAATTTGCTCTTCAGAAATTTTCTCAAGAGTTTGATTGCTGTCTTCCAGATAAATAATGGCACCCATCCATTCAGCCTCATGAATTGGAGTAGGAATTTTTTTATCCATATATGTTAATACTACCCAAAATTCCCCCAGCCAATAATAACTAGATATCATTCCTTCAAAACCTTAGTAAAATTCATGGATTCCTAAACTTATTAAAACTGGAAAGAACTTCAGAAATCTTCTAGTCTAATTTTGGTTCCTATAGATAAGGAAGCTGAGACCCAGAAAGAAGTGACTTGCCCAGGACCTTGCAGCTCATTATTGACGCATTATTGACACATGATGAATCATTGAGTCTAGTGCTTCACCTTAGGCCCTGTTTTCTTATGTCAACCAGGGTTTGGATCTTCCCTGAGAAGCGGCAGCAATAGCTGACTCTGGGGCAGATAGTGTGAGACTGGAATAAATTCTGTCTTTGGCACTAGACAAATTCACTCATTCTGGACTAGAGATCCTCCTGTGCCTCTGCCCTCACCATCAAGTTCTTCTCTTTGGCTCATTCCCACAGGACTCCACTCTCAGACTAAAATGCTATGTGATACCTAAAAGTAGCCAGAAAGGCACACCCAGCCCAAGTGTATGTGTGTTCTGCTGCAGATCCTTCTGTCTAGAAGATGTTTTCATCTGCCAGAGGGACAAAGCTAGAATGTTACTCACATACACATGCAGACAGAATGAACAAGAGAAAGAGAAACAGAGAGAGATTCCACTGCCTCTAACTATCTCTAAGACCATGATAGATGAAGATACATATCTCTGTGTTACAGACAAATGGCAAATGATGGCACCCAGGATAGAAATACCTTCACTGTTCCTTCCATTGGAGTCCCCGGGTAGTGCAAATGATTAGTGAATTAGGCTGCTAACCAAAAAGTTGGAGGTTCAAGTACACCCAGAGGTGTCTTAGAACTAAATCCTGGTGACCTGCTTCTGAAAAATCTACCGTTAAAAACCTTACTGGGTGGAAAGACAGGGGAGGGATGGGGAGAAGACTCTATGGGGCACAGTTCTACTCGGACACACATGAAGTCACCATGCATTGTCAACGTCAATTCAACAGACGCTTTCACCATCTCTCCTTCATTCCTTTGTCCTTGTCCCTATTCTCTTTTCTTAGTCCCATCTCCAATTCTCTTTCATCTTCTTATCTGAACAAAATGGCAACGGAAGAGAATCAACAGAATTTCTCTGGACATGAGAACATGAGAGGTCTTGTCCGTTGCTTCCGTAGAGAACTTTGCCTGGCAGTTGAGAGTGAGGTAGGCCTAGTTTGAATTCCTCACAACCTCACTCTGGGAAGGAGTACCCTCACTGTCCATCAAGTATGGAAAGTAGACCCCTTCTGTGCTTCAGGAAGACAGAAAGTCTTACCACCAGTAAGCTTTGTCCTTCATTTTTTGTTTTGTTTTCTTTTTTCCATTTTGTGAGTAGAAGATGTGATGACAATTAGCAAAACATTCCAGAGCTTTCCCCTCCTTTTCTCACCTCTTCCAACCATCCCTGAACCCAAGGCTCTGATCAGCTCTGCAGAAGCAAACCCCAATCTGGGAGACAATGTGATGTACTGGGGGAAACCTTGGAGGGGTTGAAAGAAATGTTTAATTCAACCAGTTTCTGTCAATTCTAATTCATAACTATCCTGTGTGTGTCAGAGTAGAACACTGCTCCATAGGGTATTCAGTGTCTGATTTTTTTGAAAGTATATTGTCAGGGCTTTGTTCTAAGGTAACTCTGACTGAACTTGAACCTCTAATCTTTCAGTTAACAGCCTTATGTGCAGCACTTCACCACTGTACCACCAGGGCTCCTTATGCGCTATCATGTTGCGTGCGATCCGGTGCTTTATCCCACAGGGCCACAATCTGCACAAAGAGATTGATTTAAGACCAATCCTACACTAATACTTCATTATGAGTCAGAACTGAGTCAACAACAACACTATCTCATTAACAAAACAAAGAAAATTCATTCTCTAAATAGGTCTATGACCACAGGTATGTCGCTGTTGAGTATCCAGTCTGTTCTGAATCATAGTGACACTGCATAGGGTTTCAGAGGAGCACATGATGAGTTTGAACACCTATCTTGAAGCCAGCAGTCCAATGTTTATCCTACAACACCATACCAGAATTCCATAACCACAGATATTGTTGTTGTTGTTAAGTGTCGGTGAGTTGATTCCAACTCATAGTGACCCTGTATAGAGTTTCCAAGGAGCATCTCATGGGTTTGAACCACCAACTTTGCAATTCAAACTGAACTTGGGGTCCAGTGTTTATTCTACAGCACCACACCAGGACTCAACACCAGGTATAAGAGTTAGGATATACAACACATAGTTGAGGGGTAAACAATTCAATCTGTAGCAAGTAATCTCTTTTGATGCCCTGGAATCTACTCCCAATTGCAACCAAAAGATTCCAGTAGGTTCTGTCCTTGAAATGAATGTCATTCCCTGAAATTAAAGTAGATTTTAAACCACATCTATCATATTAATAGATAAAAGCCAAAGGAAAAAGAAATTGTTTTAAAGTAACTCCTTCAACCCTCATCCATAGTTTCCCTCCCCACTTGGAAGATTGTGTCAGTTGTTGGCAGTGCATCATTCAAGCCCATTTTCTCTATCCCTTAAAGCACTCTTCACTACTACACCAAATAAACCTTTTTAAAAAAAAAAAAAAGACAGAAACAGTTATCATGAGTTCATCCCGATTCATAGAGACCCCATGTGTGTCCATGCAGAACTATGCTTTGTAAAAAGAAAACTTTAATTTAAAAGGGGCCGGTATAATTCCAGGTCAAAGGTCAGCAATCTTTTTCTGTAAAGGAACTAAGAGTAAGTATCGTTCATCTTTTTGGCTTCGTGGATTTTGCAGACAGCCTCTTTTGCAGCCATGAGTTCGCCATTGTAGTGCAAAGGTAACCATCCCCCACTGCTGCCCAGTTGAGTCGAATCCATAACAATCGAAAAGGACAGAGTAGAACTGTTCCATAGGATGGCAAAGACTCTAAAACTCTGTGGGAACAGACAGTCTCATCTTTCTCCTGTGAAGTGGCTGGTGGGTTTGAACCACCAACCTTGCAGTTAGCATTCCAACATTTAAACCCACTATGCCATGAAGGCTCCTTAAAATCACCCATAGACAATACATAAATCAATGGGTATTGCTGTGTTCTAACAAAACTTGATTTACAAAAGCAAGCCATGGAAGGATTTAGTCCACACATGGTAGTTGCTGACCGCGATTCCAGGTCATAAACACAAATGGCACTTATATTTTGTTTAAAGTAGAAGACAGGTTCAAGTGCTTATGAAGATTCAAGCCTGAAAAAAGTTTAAGTATCTAAAATAACACAAGATAGTAAGTAGAACTTGTGAAGTTGGGATTGTTGTTGCTGTTCGCCATCAAGTCAATTCCCACTTATGACACCCCCACGTATATAGAGTACAACTGCTCCATACTGTTTCCAGGAGATGATTTTTCAGAAACAGATCTCCAGGCTTGGGGTGGGCTTGAAATGAGTGCTTCATGATTTATGCCACCCAGGGGTTTCTCTGAAGTTGGGGGAAAAAGTATCTAAACAGCCCCCTGAAGTTCAGACACCTTGATCTTTCAGAAGATACATTGCCATTCCTCTTAATTGAGGTCATTCACAAATGGTTTGGAAAATGTGTGTGAAATGAAGCAATCTGGGAAACCTGTGAAATGCAATAGACAACCATCAGCCTCCGCCCCAACCCACTCACTCTACTAGCATCCCTTCCCATCCCCAAACGAATATGCTGAAAAATAACAGCATGTGCACGTGTATTTTAAATGATTAATCTCACTGTTTCATTTGAAATCTAAAAGGAAAAAGGAAGCGTTCCTATTTCCCATTGAAAGTAATCACAGCTTTATATCCCTCGATGTTTACATAAAGAGAACTGTTTATTTCGAATCCTCACTGATAAGGACACCACATGCTCATCACTTATTATATATTCTCTTTCCAGTTTGTCTTTTTTTGGAGGGGGAGGGATTATGTATATTTTATGATAACCCAAAATGACTTATACATAAAAAATACAAACTTTAAAGATAAAAAGGATTAGTCACAGGTAATGCATTTTCCATGAGTGACTATAGGGCCCTCTGTTCCAAGAGGTACCAGCTGCATACAAATGAATTGATAAAAGTTTGAAGCTGTGGATGGGTAGCCAGGCTCATGTTTTGCTGGAGATGATTCTTAAAGTTACAATAAATCAGACAGACAGTGTCGGCCTTTGAGGATAAACCTGTGATGGCTTGTTGTGCCTTTCTGAATCGCCTCAGAGGCCCGGGGACTAAAAAGTGTCTAGATGTCACATTAAATCTACTGGGAGGATGGAGCACTTCAAACAGGAATGCAATCAGATCTGATGGAAAATACATTTTCTGAAAGCTACTGACAAAAAAGTAATCTTTGATGTGGATGTTGAATAACAATGATATTGTCTTTCCTGACATTTTTCATTATTGCTGTCTTATACAGCCTACTTCATGTATTAAAGCAATATTAACTGTTTGACAGGGACAAATCCTCCAACTATCACATAAGCAATTGTTTCTGAATTGTCCTAGCCCACTGCTGGTAAACCTGTCCCAGTAACTGCTTTTAAATATGATGGTAGATTCCTTTCCCTGACTAGCTAGACAGTGTGTGAGCACCAGCCTCGTTCAGTGGAGTCTGGGGAATATTAAAAATGGTTAGATGGTTATGAGGTGTCATTTGATTATAAGGAAAGAGCAGGAGTGTTTTTTGAAGGTGAGTTTTAATGAGAGAGGTCTATAAAAGTTAGTCCTTATCATTCCCATCTCCACTACACATTTATATCAAGTATATGTGAGCAAATCTCACTCTCCTGTAATTCTTGTAGCTCAAAGGAGGACATAAAAGAATGTACAGAGATCTTTGCTATTTATGCAGTGAAGCAAAGCAATGACTGTGCAGGAATCTGTAAAATATACTGAAATGAAGTCCCCAATATGCTTCTAGAAAGAAATTCAAGCAGATCTGGGAGGCATATGTCACTTTCAAAACCCAGGATACCTCCTGAGATTTGATGTCTTAACCTCCTTCTGTAAATATGGTGGTTTCATTGTAGGTATTTGTAAAGCTTCAAATCTCTAATTTTCTGATGACCTTGAGCTTCTTAAGAAATGGGGAGGAAGTTCTTCAAAAGAACAGCTGGGATTTTTTTCCCCCTACAAAATGGGGTTAATTGTACCCCAGAGTAAAAGATAGAAAACTAAAACCCCACAATCAAAATCATAAAACCACGACAACCTGTGTTGTAGACACTCAAAAGTTATCATTTGCAGCTAAGATACCTGGGGGATATGATGTATATCCTTCACTTACATTATTATTATTTCCCCATAGTCCCTGGAGCTTCGAGCTCTTGCCTACCTTGACAATACCCTAGCTCACTTTTATGTGTGGTGTGGAAGATTCACTAAGAGTCTGCTTCTCCACTGGGATCTGGGATGTGCTCTCTTTTATAATACTTGAAATCAGTTAGGTTATGGTGAACAAAATAAACAAACAACCCCCCCAAATGGAGAATTATAAAACACAGCACTGCCAGTTAGGATTCTTTGTGGCCTTAGAAAAGTCAACTAAGCACTCTGTGCTGTAGAACAGAGGTCAGCCAAGTTTTTCTTAAAGACTGGTTATTAAATAGTTGAAACTGTGAGCCGTTCTGTTTCTGCTGCAATTATTTCGTTGTGTCATTGTAGTGTAAAATGAATGTACGTAAATGAATGGCATGACTGTGTTTCAATAAAACTTTAATTAAAACAACTGGTGATAAGCAGGGTTTGATCTGCAGACCAACAAGTTGACATAGTTTGTTAACCCAGCTCTAGCTCCCTTATCTATAATGGTCAGACTAACAGAGGAAGAGATCTAACTCCTTTTACTGTTGAACAGATTAATTAACATATGTAATCATGTTTTTACTTCAGGAAGGAAAGAGCAATAGAAAATTAAATCCAGAAGACAATAATAATTTTCCAGAGTCATTTGATGAACATATTTATCTTCTACTCCTGTCAAGATTTACAGCCTTGGAAACCCTGTACAGGGTCGCTATGGGTCAGAATTGACTCAACAGCACTTAACAACAACAACAACAACAACTAAGAAAGAAAAATCTATATCATTGTAGTTGTTAAGTGCTGTGAAGTTGGTTCTGATTCATAACAACCCTGTATAGGTTTCCAAGGAGGGGCTGGTGAGTTTGAACCACTGACCTTGTGATTCAAACTGATCTTGTGGTCCAGTGCTTTATCCTACAATGCCACACCAGAACTGCAGACCTTGTCATTAGAAGTCTAGTGTTTGTCTTGCAGCACCATACATATTAAGTTAACAATTTTTTATTGAAAATGTTTAAGATTTACTGCAGCAATCTTCTCTTAAAGTCCATTATAAATTCAGGAAATCTATAGTTTTCAACATAGTTAAGGAAGGGAGGCAGGCAAATGAAATGTTTTTAAAATGGTTAAGAGAAACTTTTAAGTAGACACAAAAATTTGTTTTGTTTTTTTGAGTTCTACATAAACCCCAATACCATCCAGTCGATTCTAACTCACAGCAACCTTATCAGGCAGAGTAGAACTACCCTTTGTGTTTCCAAGACTGTAAACCTTTATTAGAGCAGATAGCTTCATCTTTCTCCCAAGTGGCTGATGGGTTTGAACCACTTATCTTGTGGTTAGCAGCCCAATGCATAACCCACTACATCACCAGAGCTCCTTCAGTGCTACACAGTCCTTCTCTATAATGGAAATATAAAATGAATAAAGCTTCATTGGCCGGAAGGATTGGTATGGTCAGGATTTGGGAGACAGGGCTTCCTTACGGTGAGCTGCTGTTGTTAAGTGCCATGGAGTCCATTTCAACTCATAGCAACTCTTTGTAGGGTTTCCAAGGACTTTGTGATTACCAATCCAGTGCTTATTCTACAGTGTCCACACCAGCATGTCCTCTGCTGAGCAGAGAGGTACAGTTGCATCAAAAAGGAATATAGGAATACCCTGATAAGGAAGGCAAAAGGATTGATGCTTTTAAATGGTAGTATCAGCAAAGAATAAGGAGCTCTGGTAGCGTAGTGGTTACAAATCAGGCTGTGAAGCTTAAGGTCAGCAGTTCAAAAACTACCAGATTTTCTGCAGGCGAAAGATGAGGCTTTCTGCTCCTATAAAGATTTACAGCCTCAGAAACCCTGTATAGGGTCGCTAATGAGTCAGAACCAACTCCACGGCACATCACCACCAACAACATCAGCAAAGAATACTGAATGTACTGTGGATAGCCAAAAGAATAACCAAGTCAGTCTTTGAATACAACCAGAGTGAGAATGATAAGATTTTGCACCACTTACTTTGGACACGTCATCAGGAAAGATCAATAGGTGGAGAAGGACATCCTGTTTAGTGAAGTAGATGGCCAATAAAAGTGCAGGAAAGCCTTAATGAGATGGAGTCACACAACAGCTGCAACAATGGACTTAAACATACCCACAAACATGAAGATGGTGCCAGACTGAGAAGCATTTCATTCTCTTATGTGTGAGGTTGCTATGAATCAAAGCCAACTGGACAGCAACTAACAACCATTAGTCAGGTTAGGCAAGGCCAGGCTGCAATAACAAATAATCTGAATTTCTCCGTGGCTTGAAAAAACAAATTCTACATTTTCACCTTGGATTAGTTCAAGGATTCTGTTTATTACAGGCACTCAGGAACCTAATCACTATCTTGAAATAGGCTTCCATAATCAAGATGGTAAAGGAAAAGCATGGAGAACTTTGCATGGAAAACCAAAGAGTTTTCTTGGTGGAAAGAATTATGGTCCTGACCTCTTTGTTTCTGTTGTGTACCTTTATTGGAAACTATTAAATTGCACTGGTACCTAGCTAGAAGGGCACAGAAGATTCCAAAGAGAGATTTGTCATGAAGAAAGGAAAACCTGGATTGAGGACCTGAGCTCCATCTGAGGACCAAAGAGTTTGTGCTGATACTGTGTGAGTCCTGAGCCTTTCTACGCTCAGTTCCCACATGTGAATATTGGCTAGAGGAAGCAGCAATAAGGAGAGCCCCAAGTATGGGATGTCCCTGAGTTCTGAGAATGAACTGGACTTGCCCACACATCATAAACAAGACACAGCTGTCACTGCAGGACCGATTTTCAAGAATTAAGTGGTTCAAATCCACCAGTCACTCCTCCGAACCCCTGTACAGGGTCACTATGAGTTGCAACTGACTTGATGGCACTTCACAATAACAACACCAACATCCTAAAGAAGGAACAGAGTATCAAAGAGCAAGACGCTGGGTGTACTGGTGGTCTGGTCAGACCCCCAATGTCAGTGTCTCCACTGAGGATACAGAAGCAGGACTGACCCAACTAGATGGAGTCAACTCCTAGAAATTTTGGACCATATAGGATAAGGCTCAACAACAAGATTGGAGACATGAGCATGAGATGATGACAACTTAAACTGGCAAAGGGAGCATACCAGTTGGACAATTTAAAGGATCTATTTGTCCTCTCTTTTTCTTGGTCAGCATTCCAGCTTGAACTAATCTTAAGAAGTTCCTCCCTTCTACTGAATTAGTGATATTATAAAGTGTGATATCACACATTACAAAAATAAACAAAATAAAAACAACTATTGCCAACGAGTCATTTCCAATTCATGTCAAACCCATGTGTTGCAGAGTAGACTTGAGCTCCATAAGGGTTTCTTGGCTGTAATTTTAATGAAAGTAGTTCACCAAGCCTTCTGTGGCATCACTGTGTAGGTTCGAATTGTCAAACTTTCAGTTATCTGTTGGTGTTCAGTGCCATCAAGTCGGTTCCGACCATAGCAATTCTTATACGGTTTTCAAGAAGTAACTGGTGGGTTTGAACCACTGACTTTGTGGTTAGCAATTTTCAGTAAATATGCACAAACCATTTGCACTTTTCACCCACTACTAAGCGAGAATCTAAAGAAATATTTTATGCCACTCTATATAAAGAGAGATGAGTTTTGCCACATAAACATTCAGTCTATAGAATAAAAAGCTTTGGAAATGGATAACAGAGATTTAAATAAATATTTGTATACTCATGAACACTGCAACATTATTCACAATAGTCAAAAGGTGAAAACAACCCAAATGTACATCAACAATGAAAAGATAAACAAAATGTGGCCAATAAGTCCAATGGAATATTACACTATCATGCATACATGCATGCCTTATCATGCTGTATATGATGCAGCCTACAACAGAGTCACCGTACCAAAAAAAAAAAAAAAAAAGGTCAATGTTCCACCATTTCAAGGGGTAGTATATGATCAAGAGCCAATGGTACTGAAGGAAGGAGTCCGTTGAAGTGCATTGAAGACATTGTCAAAAAGCAAGGAACCAGGAAGTGACGGAATGCAAATTGAAATCTTTCAACAAACTGATATAGCACTGGAGGCACTCATTCATCTATGCCAAAAAATTTGAAAGACAGCTACCTGGCCAACCTATTAGAAGAGATCTATATGTGTGCCCATACCAAAGAGAGGTCACTCAATGAAATATGGAAATCACCAGACAATATCATTAATATTGCATGCAAGCAAAATTTTTCTAAAGATAATTCAAAAATGGCTGCAATAGTACATTGACGGGGAAAAGTCAGAGGTTCAAGCCAGATTCAAACAAGGATGTGGAACAAGGAATATCATTGCTGACATCACATGGATCTTGGCTGAAAGCAGAGAATACCAGAAAGATGTTTACTTGTGCTTTATTGGCTGTGCAAAAGCTTTTGATTGTGTGGATAATGACCAGCTATGGATCACATTGTGAAGTACGAATATTTCAGAACACTTAATTATGCTCATGAGGAACTTGTACATAGACCATAAGGCAGTTGTTTGAATAGAACAAGGGAACATCAAATGGTTTTAAATTAGGAAAGGTGTGCACTAGAGTTGTATTCTTTCACCATACTTATTCAATCTGTATACTGAGCAAATAATCAAAGAAGCATTATATGAAAAAGAATGTATCATTAGGATTGGAGGTAGACTCATTTAACAACCTTTGATATCCAGTTGATACAACTTTGTTTGTGGAAAAGGAAAATGGCTTACTGATGAAGATTGTAGACCACAGGCTTTGGTATGCATTGCACCTCAACATTGAGAAAACAAAAGTCCTCACCACTGGACCAATAAATAACATTATCATAAATGATTAAAAGATTGAAGTTGTCAAAGTCTTCCTTTTGATTGGATCCACTATCAATCCTCATGGAAACAGCAGTCAAGAAATCAAATAAGGTATTGCATTAGGCAAATCTGTTGCACATGATCTATTTAAAGTGTTCAATAGCAAAGATGTCAGTTTGAGGTCAAAGGTGCGCCTGACCCAAGCCATGGTATTTTCAATAGCTTTATAAGCATGTGAAAGTTGGATAATGAATAAGGAAGACTTTAAAAGAATTGGTGCATTTGAGTTATGGTGTTGGGGAAGAATATTAAAAATACCATGGACTGCCAAAAGAACAAACAAATCTATGTTGAAAAAGTACAACCAAAATGTTCCTTGGAAGCCAGGATGGTGAAACTTCATCTCTCATTCTTCAGACACATTGTCAGGAGGGACCAATCCTTGGAGAAGAATATCATTCTAGGTAAAGTGGGAGGTCAGCAAAAAAGAGGAAGACCCAATGAGACGGATTGGCACAGTGGCAGCAGCAGTGGGCTCAAGCATAACAAAAATTGTGAGGATAGCGCAGGACCAGGCAGTGTTTCATTCTGTTGTGCATAAGGTCACTATGAGTTGGAATCATTTTGATGGTACCTAAGGAGCTCTGGTAGTGTAGTGGTTACGAATCTAGCTGCGAACCGCAAGGTCAGCAGTTCGAAACTGCCAGCTGTTCCGCGGGAGAAAGATGAGGCATTCTGCTCCTGTAAAGATTTACAGCCTTGGAAACCCTGTACAGGATCACTATGGGTCAGTACTAACTCCACGGCACACAGCCACCACCAACATCAATGACAATAAACTTTGAAAACATTATTTTAAGTGATATAAGTCAGACACAAAAGAAAACAATATTGTATGATCCCGTTTATAGGAAATATCTAGAACAGGCCAATGTATAGAGTCAAAAGTTACTGGTTGCTGGTGAATGTAAAGTTATTGCTTAATGGGTACTGAGTTTTCATTTGAGGTGGTGAAATAGATAGTGATGACGGTTCCAGAACATTGTGAATGTAACTTACGTCAGTGATTTGCATACTTCACATTTTTAAATGGCAAATTTTATATTATATGTATTTTATCACAATTAAAACATCGTTTAAGCAGGGCAGGGGATAAGAAAGGAAGTGGGTCTTGCTAAAAAGAATGATAGCAATGCTATCTCAAGCCCTTTGGAAAGGTTACTATTTCTTATCTCTTAATTCCCTGTGGCTCTGTGCCTTTGTTATTTCACAGCCAGAAGAGGACAAACAGATCCCTTGAGAACATATGTCTAAAGTTCATCTCTGCTCTTTCCATACCCCAGTCCCCTGATACACATCCCCAGAGGCCCTCAAAGAAGATTCTGTCCCTTTCAGCCTTCCTACACCCACACCCCACTGCAGACACATGTCCATCTGGATTTAATGTCCTTGCCTGCGTTTCAAAACAAATATTGCAATCAACAAAAACCTCTTGAAATATCCCCAAGGATGTGTGTATTATCTGGTTCAGTTGAGTCTCCGGAACTTAGAGCTCAGATCTGCAAAGTGGAGGCCTGGATTCTAGTCCTGATTCTCCCAGAAGGTGGGAGGAGCCTCTCCCCACTTTGCATATTACAGACCCTATTTTTTTAAAAAAGAGAAATGAGATGACCTTGAGAATTCGTCCAACTCTAAAAATCAAGTTCCAAATTTGACCTCTTCCCTGATAAGATGTCTCAAACTTACCTCTTTGCATTCCAAAAAGCCCCAAGTAAAATACAATAGAGCATTGTCCTTGTGAAACTCTGTTGTCACCCTTGGTTTTTGTTCATTTGATTTAAAGCTGACCAACTATTATGGATTGAATTGTGTCCTCCAAAGAAACATGTGTTGTAAATCCTAACCTCCATGCCTGTGGTTATAATTCCATTTGGGAATGAATTGACTTCATTGTGTTAATGGCATAGGATTAGTGGAGGGTGTGTCTTGAGTCAATCTCCTTTGAGATATGTTGTTGTTGTTGTTGTCAGGTGCCATCGAGTCGGAACCGACTCATAGCGACTCCATGCACAGCAGAACGAAACAATGTTCGATCCTGGGCCA
>NW_006408532.1:25881600-25919937 GCF_000296735.1 Chrysochloris asiatica | reverse complement strand
TGGTACAATGACTCTGTGTATTCCTTCCATCTTTTCTTGATGCATTCTGCATCATTCAATAATTTGCCCAGTGAATCTTTCAAGTCTTTCCAGGGAGCCACACCCTGAATTTGCACTTCTAACCCTCATAAACTGTGAGAAAATAAATTCCAGTTCGTGGAAGTCATGCACTGGTTGTAATGCATAAGTAAAAAACTAACTCTAACAGAATCCCTTTAACCAAGAAAAAGAAAAAACGGTTGGTCAAGTAATCTCAAGGATCCAATTAATTAAAATTGGAGAAATGCCCCAGAAATTCAGACACAACAGCAACCAAATTTCAAATTCTTCACTGTGAGCAAAACTCTTGTCCTGAAAACAAGTTGGAAACTAGTATAAAAGGAGAGAGCGTATTGTGACAAAAGAAAAGCAAGAAGAGGTCAATGAAAATCACAAATGATTACCTCTTACACATACTTGGTATCATCAGAGCAGCTGTAGTGCTAACAATACCTCAGTCTTTGATTATCATCCCACTGAATTCCTTATGGATCACAGAACATCATCAGATTCATCTGTTCATTTGGAGGAGTCGGTTGCTAGAGGATACCAGCATGTTTGGTGACATAGAAAGCCAGCAAGGGAGACCTTTGGTGACATAAGTTGACACAATAGCTACAACCGTAGATTCAGACACCTGGCAATTGTGACAATGATCTGGAACTGGGCAGTGTTTCATTTGGTTGCACATGGGATCACCACGAGTTGGGATAAAGTCAATGGCAGCTACCTGTGTATTTATCTAAGTTACATAGGAGAGAAGTTAAGAATGTTTTCTCTCCTACAAAAGGAAACAGAAGAGAGTAGACTTTAATGGGACATCTAGAAAGATGAGGATTTCTGCTCCCGTAAAGATTTACAGTCTAGGAAACCCTGTTCAGGGTCGCTATGGGTCGGAACTGACTCGACGGCATTTAACAACAACAACAACTGCACCTATGACAGGTGTTTACAAACCTTGTCTCATGGAACCCTCACCTTGACCCTATGGGGTAAGTACCACTGACTTTGGTTTTTAGACTCAGAAACTCAACACAGTAGAGGTCACAAACATTTTCTTGTCCAAAATCATTCAACTATGCAGAGGCAGACTTGCAATTCAAGTCTCCATTTCTGAACACAAGGGTATCCAACCTTGTCCCCAGTCATGCTGTCTTGAAACAGCGTAAATACTTAGATGCAGGAAGCAATTAGAAAACAATATGAAAGAATGCAGCAAACACTGATTATTGGTGCTGCACTATATCCATTTGCCAGTCTTTTGGTAAAACAGAAGCTAGAATCACTTTCTCCTGCACATTCTAGTCACAGTGGTTCTCCTTCCCAGGCTAGAAAAGTAAAGGATTATGTTCCTGCCTGGACACTGACACCCTGAAACCCACCAGCCACAGAAACAGCTGGGTCCACCTGTCAACGTGTAAAAGATCTGCTCTCTGCAGTATCGGGTTCCATTTCAGACAGCTGTCCCCACATGGTAGCGTTATAAGCAGTTAGTTATAAGCAGGCTCTACAAATGTAGGCATCCCCAACAGATTAAATAAATGAATCACATTTTTTCCCTATGTTGTTGTTGTTGTCAGGTGCCGTGGGCTTGATGCTGGATCATAGCATTTCCAGGTGACACAGTTGAACTGCGCCCCGTAGGGTTTTCTAGACATTGATCTTTATGGGAGCAGATCGCCAGACCTTTATTTAGAAGAACCACCGGGTGGGCTCCAACATCATTTTTTCATTAGCCGCTGATTGCTTAGCCATTGCATCACCTGGCCTCCTTTCCGCTCCAATAAAAGCCCTAGAATTATTTTTATCTACCCAGCTTTGTTCAGCCCCCCTCCTTGGTGCTGCTGATTGTGTGCCGTTGAACCCGTGGATTCATAGTGACCTTGTATAGGGTTTCCGAGGCTGAGAATCTTTACTGGACCAGAAAAGCCTCATCCTTCTCCCACAGAGCTGCTGGTGGATTCAAACTGCTGACTTTTCCTTTAGCAGCCCAATGTGTAATCCACTTGGTTTAAGGTGGTGGTTCAAACCTACCAGCCACTCCTCAGAAACCCTATACAGGGTCAGTGTGAGTTGAACAGACTCCAGGACACTTAACAACAACATCTAAAAGTAAAATTTAAGCAGACATCCTGTTTTGTTTTCTATTATTGTTGTTTGGTTTGGGGAGGGGGTTGATTTGGGTCAATTCTGGGAACTTGAGGTAATCATCACTTTTGCCAGAAGGGTGAAACAGATAGGTCAGGGCTAGGTTTCATGACTCTATCACAGGAGAAAGTGGAATCTTGCTTATTTAAGTCACATGGACTGATTTGGGGGTGGGGGAAGAATAGTTCCCCAAAGGAAAACAAGTTACCCCTCCCAGGAGAGGGGGAATAGATGCATGGCAGGCAAAAACAACAGATGTGCACCAGCCTGGAAATGGGTTCATGTAAGAAAGGGGAGCATATGTTTTTTTGGTGGGGTGAGGGGCCTGAGGGCCAGCTAAGTGGGAAAGAGAACGTCTGAGACGATTCCTTCCCAACCTTCCAAGTTTGTGTTTTCACCCACACGCATTTGCCAGATTGCTCTAAAAAAAACAACAGCTGTGGAAACTGACAGTTTACAGTTGTGATAAATCGCATTAGTAAAGTATTTCAATTAAAGTCATATCTAACTAAGAAACAAAAAGCCAGCCCTGAACAAATAAATTAATACTTTAATTTGTGGAGACTTCAAGTGGAAGATCTCAGCTCTTTCCTACTTCCCATTGTTTTGCCTCTCCTCATGGAGGGTGCCGGATGCAGAGTCTTGATGAAGGGTCATTGTTTCCACTTCAGAAGGGAAAACTAATAAGGACCTTGCAAAATAACAACCCCCACCCCCACCCCCATATAATTCCTGGTGTGGAGCTGTAGGATCACAAGGTCAACAGTTCAAACCCACCGCCTGCTCCTCGGAAACCCTATACAGGGTCACTATGAGTCAGGACCAACTGTACAGCACTTAACAACAATATAACAACAAAATCTTTGTGCATTTATTTTCATTCTTCAGGCTATTTGTTAACTAAAATCCAAACTTGGCCTCAGATTTGCCTCAAACTTCTTTAGTGTGTGTCCTGAGAGGGCATTTAAAACCTTCCTGTGGGGTCCACCTGTCCAGTGCCCCTCATTCTCGGGTCACGGGGACCACAGGGCTGTTTTCTCTTTCTCAAACCAATTCATCTGCATCGACAACGCTTTAAAAGGAACTCGGGGGCATGTCTTATCCAACAGATGCTTTTTCCTCGGTTTAAAAAATCATTTGCCTGCACAAAATGAATGGCCTTGGAGACTTCAGTAAGCTCCTTGTTCTCCAGGGGTCAGCACCAGCACAGCCCCTTTCCCCACCCCCTGCCAACCCTGCCCCACCTCCCAAAGAAATCACATCCCTTTCTCCAAATTCCCCACTTCAGCTTGATTTTCAACAGACCCTTTACCCTGCCAGTGAGTCATTCAGGACTAATTAGGTGATTGCTTTCATTTACGGCAGCAGTTGGGAGGGGGAATGAAATGGCATTGCCCCTATTCTTGTTGAAAAAATAAATTACTCCCATTGTTACTGGAGATCGTATTTCCCCCCCAATCAAGCAAATTAACAGCTTGGTTCATTTTCCCAGCATTCACTCCTGAGCAGACGGCAGCGCCCTGGAATGTGGCTTAGAGCTGTGTGGTCAGTACTATTGTTTAGGGCTGTTTGTGCCAACAATGAGAGGAAAAGGCTGTCTCCCAAAAGACGAGTGGCACTTGTCATCCTTAGCCCCTGGAGCTGCAGCGAGCTGCCTGCAGGCCAGGTTTCTCAGGAAGAAATATACCGCCATCTAGTGGACAATTAAGAGAACTGCACTACGTCTTTTCCCAGCGTTTGCTTCCGGCCAGCGAAGACAAGCAATAACACTTCTTGTATGAGTTACTAAAAATAGGGTACATTCATTATGTCTCCGGGAGGGAAGAAACGTGATTCAATGGTCGTAAAGAACGTGCAACGCGATGCTTGCATAACTCTCTTTTGTGGGTAGCTCTCCACGGTGCTGATTTTCAAGTCCAGAAAAGCTTGGCATTGTCTGAGCAAGTGAGGATAAATCGCCAGGGGTTGAGTTGGCCTGAGACCTCCAAAGCTTGACTCTTTTATTCCTCTAGCCTTTCCACCACCCCTACCCCCAAATCTCACCTAGAGCAAGCCCCGTTTCTGAAGTACACAAAGCAGAGATACGCGAAGGCCAGCTTGTTCACCCAAGGGCACTCCAATTCCTTACAAGAGCATTCAATTGGCAAAACTTCTTGTACTCCGGTGGTGAAAGGGATACCCACTCTCCAGCCCCTAATGACAAGAGCTTTCCATTCATTCTTCCTACACAAAGTGCACATTTGTCGCTCCCAACGCTACAAAAAGCTTGGTTTTCATTGGGTTTGTGAACAGAAGAAAAATCTGGGGAGGGAGCAAATAAATCCCAGCGAGGAAGACTTTGGGTCAACAGTTCTCAACCAAGAGCAATTTTAGCCACAAGGAGACATCTGGTAATGTCTGCAATCATTTGGGGTTTTTCTAACTCCAAGTTTGCTAAACATCCTGCAAAACACAGAACAGTTCCACACAACGAATATCACTAGTGCCACTGAGGATGAGAAAGCCTGGCTTTAAGGTGGCAAAGATTGCCCTCCAGTAATGGGGTTATGATAACATCAATTGTCCTCAAAGAAGCCACTCTGCAAAAGACTCTAGGTAATTCATTCTCTCTCAACTCAGTGTTTACCACCTTTTTTTTTTTTTCTTCTTTTAGACTCTTTCATTTTAAACATAATTTAGCTGTCTTTTTTTGTTTTTTTTTTTTTCTTCTCTTGTGCTACTGGGAAGATGCAGGATTGGAAGGGGAGGGGAAGGCAACAGAAATGGAGGATTAGAAGCATGACCCGTTTCTCCTGGCGAAGCTCTGGCACATTCCTCTCTCAGATGTGCTTTGTGAGCGAGCAGGGTACAATTAAAAGCACAGTAATTTGCTTGTTATTCAAGTCAGGCATTAGCCCTGGTAATGGCGTGCTTGGTGGAGAGATGGATTTCCTTGTTAGGAGCTAAGCAGGATTAGCTGAATTCTCCATGGAGAAATCTTGATTTGTTCAAGGTCTTTCATGTTTTCTACAGAGAAGGGATTATGTCTTCTTAAAGAGGGGCCTTGCTTAAAAAGCTACAAAGTATAAGAAAAGGATTTAGGGCAGAGGGGCTTGTGGTTAAGTAGCTGAGGGGTAGAGGGAATTTTAGAGCAAAGGATTATTTAAAGCCATAAAGTTCAAAAAATAATTGGTTTAGCGCTACTGGGTCAGTGCCGGCAAGTGCGCTGTAAAGGCAGTTAAGCATGAGCTAATATTCATTTTACTTTGGCTAATTATTGCCTGGATCCAGGAGAGAGAGGGGAAAGACAGTATGCCCCTCTCCATGGCAGTCAGGGAGTAGGTTGCCTTTGACTTTCGTAGCTTTGTAAGCACGTGTCGTTGTGGGGATGTCAGAATCCAGCCATTACAAGGGCTATATCAGTTAAAATTATTCTCTTGGAACAGAACAGTACTTGCTCTGTTAGTTCAGTGACCCAGTGGAAACTAGTCCATTGATATCAATTAGCCAGAAAGGACAAGGAGTGAAAATCCTAAGTTCACCAAAGACCTTCATAGGTCTACATCAGAAGTTCTCAACAGAAGGCGATTGTGCCCATCAGGGGAGAGTTGGCAATATCTGGAGACCCTAGGTGACACGAACGGTTATGTGCTCAACTACTGACCACATGGTTGGAGGTTCTAATCCACTCAGAGATGCCTTGGAAGAAAGGTGTGGTGATCTCATTTCAAAAGATCACAGCTATTGAAACCCCTATGGTTTTCAATGTATTACTCATACTACTCTTGGGCTGACCATGAGTTGAAATCATCTCTACAGCAACTGGAGACAGTTTGAGCTACAATGACTGGGAAGATACTATTGGCATCTAACAAATAGAGCTCAGAGATACTGCTGAATATCCTACAATGCACAGGATATCTCCCACAGCAAAGAATTACTATCTGACCCAAAATGTTAGTAGTGTTCAGGTTGAGAATTTCTAGTCTGTCGTTAGGTACCATTGAATAGGTTCTGATATACAGTGACCTGATGTACAACAGAACAAAACCCTGTTCAGTCTTGTGCTTTCATCACATTCATTGCTATGACTGGCCCCATTGTTACAGCCACCGTGTCAATTCATCTCACTGAGGGTCTTGTTCTATTTTGCTGACTCTCTACCAAACATAGTGTCCCTACACATAAAATGTCCAAAGTACTAGTGTAAGTCAAAAGGTATTGCTACTAGAATTCCAGTTCATACATGCACAGGTTTATTCCAAACAAAGCATATTTAAGCATGTCTCTGTAGTCAGTGGATGGCTGCAGACAAGTCCTCTCAGTAATATTTGTCTTCATTTCATTAGAGTGTTGTGGTTGTTGCTGTTAAGTGCTATCAAGTAACTTCCAACTCATAGCAACCCTGTATAGGGTTTCTGAGACTGTAAATCTTTGGGGGAGTGGAAAGCCTCATCTTTCTCCCCTGGAGTGGTTGGTAGACTTGAACTGCCAAGCCTGGGACTCACAGTTCAACGCTTATCCTAAAGGGCCACCATGCTCCCCTCACTAGGGTAGTTGATCGAAAAGATTTCATCAAAACAGTGGATCTGCTGGACCAGTTAGATTCAAAGAAAAGAGGTCAGCTCAGAAGGTTATGGTGACTGGTATTTGAAATTCCAAAGTGGTGATCTTGATAGATTTTCTCTAAGGACACAGGAGAATATCGGAGTTTATTTGGCCAAAGTTTTAAGAACACTGAAAATTGCACTGATGAAAAACAGGCCTAGAAATTTTCACCAACAAGTTCTTTTTCCATCCCACCAACAATGCACCTACCTGCCCATTCTCCAATGGTAGCAAGACCTGTTCTTGAAGGATTTTATTGGGGAACTTAACCCCATTTACCCTACAGCTACTGTCAAGTTGGGCTCAATTCACGGCTACTACACTCACAATGGAACAAAATGTGCCCTCCTCGTGTTGTGAATTAGTTCCCTGGTGATCCATAGGGTTTTGCTTGGCTGGTTTTCAGAAGACAATTAATTGCCAGGCCTTTCTCCATACTCTTAGTCTGGAAACGCTACTGAAACTTGTTCAGCACCATAGCAACACACAATCCGCCAATAATAGATGGATATGGATGTGCAGGAGATGCATGGACTGGGAACTGAATCTGGAAAATATGTACAGAGGGTAGAGGAATCAAAAGCAATGCTGGTATTACCACCCCAAAGGCCTGCGGGGGAGACAAGTACCCAGAGAAAGAAGAGCTCTCTTTCAGGGTTTACTATGGTTCTATGTCCCTCTCGTTCCTGCAGGGTGACAGATACATGTTCCAATGCAAGGACAGTCCGTTCTTTTATTACACAAGAATTGTTAGTACCAAGTATAAACATTTTTAGGTTGTACCAGGGACGATAACTAGAAATAATTGGGTGGAACTAAATGAAAGGGACTTAGACTTCATAAAAAAAAAAAAAAAAAAACATAATATTGAGCTTTGTTGCTTTGTTAGGATAATATTCAGGTTTTCAAAGGATGTAAGAGCTGCCACATTCATCCAGTGATCTAGAGCCAATTTCAAAATAGCACAGAAGTGTGCTCAACAAAAGCCTTGAAATCCCCTTCTCATCTGATTACTGAGGTACCTGAGAGCCAATATCATTGCCAGACCACTGAAATGTCCTGCATGCATAGTTGTTGTAATGGTTAAATGCTTCATCATTTATACAACAAACGAATTCACATCAAATAGCACTGCAACGAACAAATATATTAGGAGTACTTGTGCATTGCTGGTGCCAGTATAAAATGGTGTGGCTACTGTGGAACCAGTTTTGCAATTCCTCAAAAGGTTAACCATAGAATTACCTGTGACCCAGTAATCTCATTCCTAGGTATATCCTCAAAAGATGTGAAAGCGGGGACTCAGACAGATACTTGTACATCATTGTTCACTGCAACATTAATCATAATGGCCAAAAGGTAAAAGTAACCTTAATGTCCATCAACAGATGAATGGATAAACAAGTGTGGTATAGCGACACAGTGGACCATTACTTAGCCATAATGATAAATGAAGTCTTGACGCATGCAATAACATGGATGAACCTCAAAAATGTTATGACTGAGTTTGAAACATTTTGAAATAAACCAGACACGAAAGGACAAATATTGTGTAATATCATTCATATGAAAAGGAGCTGCAGTGGAGTAGTAGGTTTACACGTTGGGTTGCTAACTGCAAGGCCAGTAGCTTTTGTTTTTTGTTTTTAATGTTTTATTGTGAATTATGTGATAGTTTACACGGGAGAACATTAGCTTTACATTCATCCTATCGTATATCGTTTCATTGCCATGGTTACAATCCCCTCCATGCATCATCAACCAACCAAAGGGTATATACCCTGCAAGCCTGCCCCTCGGGCATCAGCACACAGTCCCTCTCTCTCTGTGGATCTAGAGTCCCTAGCTGCTCCATCTCTCCACATCATCGTCTCTGCCTCCATCTCCAGTGTCACTGTTTCCCTAGGTGGGGTCCCGCACTCCGCTCTTCTCCCTTGATGGTCCCAGGGACCTCCGCTCCTGGACTGCAAAGTCAATCATTCCCTCCTTTTGCTACAAAACATCTACCTTTACATTTCCAACCCTCACAGTCAGTCCTGAAAACAATTTTTGTACCACAAGAGAACTGTCCCTATCACCTTTCATTAGCCCCACCCAGACAGACTGGATACTACTCAGTGGAGATTCTATCTTCCTTCATGCCCTCTGAATCTAGGCTCCCTCCTGGAAGCTTGTAAGCCAGTCACTTCTTGCCTTTGTAGGCCCTCTCCCCCATTTTGGGTAGCCAATATCCAAGTTGCCCATCCCTGTCTACTCTGTGTATGGAGGAGGTGGGAATGATCCTCACTGTAAAGATTTGTTCCCTCTTTTGAGCTACTGCATCCATAGGTGTAGGTCAAGTTCATCAAATTGTATCAGATTACTCTTTTTTTCCTCTTCTTTCTTCTTCTAGTTGAGCTCTGATCATCCAGTCATTGAAGCCAGGTCAAGTGGGTATTATCTGCAAGTGTGGGTGTTCTTATGCATATGCCCTCTCTTCTTATCAGCTGGATGCTTCACTCTCCACTCTAGTCCTCTGTGGCTATGTCACTGACTCTGGGCCAAAGAGTCTCCAGGTCTTGCCACACTGCTAAGGCCAGCAGTTTGAATCCACTACCTACTCTGCAGGACACAGATGAGGCTGTCTGCTCCCAGCAACATTTACAGCCACAGAAACCCTATATTGGGTTATTATGAGTCAGAACCAACTCGACAGCACACCGCCGCCACAACCACCACTTTTATGAAATGATAGACAAAAATTCCTTAGTGGTTTTCACAGGTGGGAAGGAGTGAGGAGTTATTACTCAAGGGGCATTGAGCTTTTGTTTGGTATAATAAAAAAATATTTGGCAATAAGTACTGGGGATGGTTGCTCAGCATGATGAATCTAATGTCACTGCATTGTACACTTAAAATAGTCAAAATGGTAAATACACTAAATGTGCATGCACTAAAATACAATTTTAGAAAACTTGAATATTGCTCACTAGCTGGCTAAGATTGAGTTCCCATGAAGGAGAGTCTAAGGTGTGGATCCAAGTTCAAGACTGGTATGGGAGTAGAGTGGCAGGACCAGGATGGGGAGGAAGTCAAACACAGGCACTCCGTCAGGTAGGCTCCTCAGAGGGCATCTTATCCTGATCCCATGAGGAATTCTGAATTGTAAATTGTGCTTCAGGGTTGTCTAAGCCAGGATAAAGAGCTGGATCTTCATATTCTCTTGCTCACTTGTGCTTGGTTAAGGGCTGTCTCAGAGTAGCTTAAATTTCTAGTCTGTTCAAATTTCCAGTAGCCCAAGGACCTTTGCTCTTGGGTCAACTCTGACTCAAGATGACTCCACGTATGTCAGAGTAAAACTGTGTTACAGAGTTCCCAGGGGCTGATTTTCAGAGCTATATCTACAGGCTTTTGTTCTGAGTTGCCTCTGTTACTGTTGTTAAGTGTCTTTGAATCGGTTCTGACTCATAATGACCCTGTATAGGGTTTCTGAGAAGTAGCTGGCAGATTTTGACTGCTGATCTTGTGATTTACAGTCCTCTGTTGTTGTTATTAATAAGTACCATGGAGTCGGTTCCAACTCATAGTGAGTGACCCTGCACAAGGTTTCTGAGGCTATAAATCTTTACAGGATCAGAAAGCCTCATCTTTCTCAAACCTTTCACTTAAGAGGACATTAAAACTCAACTAGAAGAAAGAAGAGGGAAAAAAGAGTAATCTGACACAACAATTTCATGAACTTGACCTACACCTATGGATGCAGTAGCTCAAAAGAGGGAACAAATCTTCACAGCAAGGATCATTCCCACCCCCTTCATACACAGGGTACACAGGGATGGGCAACTTGGCTACCCAAAATGGTTGACATTGCAGTCCAGGAGCAGAGGTCCCTGGAACCATCAAGGGAGAAGAGCAGAGTGCAGGACCCTACCCAGAGAAACAATGAAGCCAGAGATGGAGGCAGAGATGGTGACATGGAGAGATAGAGTGGCGGGGGACTGTAGACCCACAGAGAGAGAGGGATTGTGTGTTGACGACCAAGGGGCAGACTTGCAGGGTATACCCTTTGATTGTTTGATGATGCATGGAGGGGAGTATAACCATGGCAATGAAATGATATATGATAGGATGAATGTAAAGCTAATGTTCTCCCATGTAAACTATCACATAATTCACAATAAAACATTAAAAAAATAAAAAAGAGGACATTAACCATTTGTGCCAGCCAAGGTATAACCCAAGGGCAGTTTTCCTTAAAAGAACCACCAAAAAAAGCCAAACCCTCTGCCATTGAGTCGATTCTGACTCATAGCAACCCTGTATAGGGTTTCCAAGACTGTCAATCTTTACAAAAGCAGAAAGTCTCATCTTTCTCCTGCAGAGCAGCTCACCTTACAATTAACAGCCCCATGCTTATCTTACAGGCCCACTAGGGCTACTTAAAAAGAGACTATTGTTGACGATGAAGCACATCAAAGTCAAGGAGGACACAAACATCTAAAAAGGGAACTCAAAGGGATCTAGGTGAAGCAACAACATTATGCACAACACATTCCCTACATCTAGAATTCCACTAAAATGTATTCCAACAGGAAACAATGGGGTGAAGTAGGATTAAATCTGTTTCATGGTAAGGATTGCAGTCAATGAGATGAAACAAAGTGTGTTTGAATTGTTGGATGGAAAACTGATCTTCTCTGTAAAACTTCACCCAATTCACTATAAAAATAAAATGTATGCCAAGAAAATATTCAAAGACTTAATCATAAGGATGTTGGTTGTAACATTATCTTAAAGCATATATTAGAAGGATGCTTTTGGTTTCAAGTAACATAATATGTAACTCAAATGGGTTGAGTTCAGCAATAAGAGAAATCATCCTGTCACATACTGAAGAGTCTACAAAAGTTCAAGTTTCCAACATAGTTCTATCTGAATTCAGCTTCATCCTCAATCAGTTCTCCTAGCTCTGCCTTCCTCCAAGTACTTGCTGTAACTGCCTTCGAGTCCACTCAGACTCACAGAGATCTTCTCTATAACTGAACAAAACATTGCCCAGGTGGGCACCATCTTCATACTCATTGGTATGTTTGGGTCCATTGCTGCAGCTGTTCATCCATGTGCTTCCTTTGTCCTTAACTGAGCTCCCACATGACTCAAAAAAGGGGAGTTTCTGTTAATCTCACTATAGAATATAAGTACTGAATTAATTCTCTTCACGTAGTTGATAAACAGGGCCCTGGTTGGCACTGTAGGATAAGCACTGGACTGCTAACTGCAAGGTTGGCAGTTCAACCAGCCACTCCTTGAAAACCCTATAAAAGGTGGCTATGAGTTGTAACCAACTGGACGTCATTTAACAACAGCAAGTTGATAACTCATGGGTGAGGGGAGATACTAATGAGCCACCAAAATAGAGCAAAACTGAAGACAACCTGAATACTTAAAGAAAGGACACTGGGTCACTGAATTGCACACATTGAAATTATTGAGCTGATATGTGTTTTGTTATGTATATTTTCCCCACAATTAAAACAACAAAACTGTAGATTACAAAGGTTTGGTCTATAACAGATCCTGAGAACAGAAGGAGGACCAGACAGCATTTTATTATCATTCATAGAATCAACAAAAAATACAGCCAGTACAGAAAAGAGGTGAGTGAAAATAAACTTAAAAGTGTTCATAGTGATTGTATTTGAGAACCTGGATCCAACTGTGTTTTACATAAACAAATTCATTTTATGTTTCAAAAAGGGGGTTGGGGTGGAGGACATTGGTTTTATAAGTTAGAATGCAATCATTGAGTGTTGTTGTTGTAGTTAAGTGCCAACGTGTTGGTTCTAACTCATAGCAACCCTGTACAGGGTTTCTGAGGAGCAACTGGTGAGTTTGAACTACCAACCTTTCAATTAAAACCGAATTTCTGGTCCAGTGCTTACCCTACAGTGCCATACCAGGACTCAGCAATTATTGAATGGAACACTCTATTTTAAATGAGTAAAAATAAGAAAAGATGTTCAACATATGTTTTATATGGTGGTGGTGGTGGTTATGTGCATGGAGTTAGTTCATACTCATTAAGACCCTATATAAAGAGCAGAAAGACTCATACTTCTCCCACAGAACATATGGTAGAAGTGCTGACCTTGAAGTTAGCAGCCCAACTTGTAACCCACTATGTTACCAGAGCTCCTTATGCTTTATATAGCAAGTGTACTGTAATTCCTGTAGAGCTATACACTCATTTGCTCAAGCAGTTATCTTGTCTTTATGTGGTAGAATTTTGATCATTTTGATCATTTTTTATGTGAAATTTTTTAAATGATTTTTATAAGTTTCATGTTACAGCTTCACATTTGTTCATTCATGTTCTCCAACATTTTTATAAGATCTATTACAAAGAGAAAAATATTCATAGCATATACCTTCATGTTATTCTGGAGTCTGTACATGTTTCATGTTGGGTTTCCCTCATTAACTCTCCAAAATAGGCACACTAACATTTATTAATTTTTTAATAAACAACCAAAAGAGCAGGTCCAAAGCAATAAAATGGCATGCCCTGGTCTCACAGTATGTTATTACAGGAGTTGATATTAAAATCAATATATTTCCATTTCTATTGCAATTCTATTTTCTCTTTCTCCATATACCACTTTGCCTTCTGTTAGCTGGTCAGGAATATTTACATACTTTACACTCAGACTCCAAACAAAACCAGAGCTAACAAAGGGACTGTGTTAGTAGGGACCAGAACAGTCCACACTTTCAAAGACTTCCCAGGCCCTTCTTTTCAAACCAGAGACGGACTGGTTGGCACTGATCAAGAGAGCTACTTGGTAGCTCATGATAAATGAAGGCCCCCAGAAGTGATGGAGGACTAACAGCTGGTGAGAAACCTGGTGGAACATGAAGTCTCACCCATTTCCACAGGTTATTTTGCATTTTTTTGTTTGTTCGTTTTAATTACTAGTTCTTTCTGTGTGACAGAGAATTGATTCATTTGTCAAGAAGCAGAAACTTCTCTCAGCTCAAAAGCCCAAAGGCATGCTAGACTGTCTTTCTTACCTCCCTATACATGGTGATATCCATCCTTTCCATAGGAAAGAGTGTTCAGAAAAAGATCACTGGACTGTTAACAGCAGCAAGATCAGTGGTTCAAACCCACCAGCCTCAGGGTCACTATGAATAGGCACTGATTCGACAGCACTTAACAACAACATCCACATATACAGACTCTAGAAAAACATGAAGGTATAGGCTATGAACCATACCAAATGAAATTTAGATAAACCTGGTAAACCTCATGTGGCACTGCAGGTTAATAATGTGCCGACTGCAAGGTCAGTTTGAACCACAGTCAGCTGTTCAAGCTCACCAGCTGTTCCTATACAGGGTCACTATAAGTCGGAACTGACTTTACAGCACTTAAAAACAATAGCCAGGTAAACCAGTTGCCACCCAGTAGACTCCAACTAATGACTACCCATGTGTGTGAGGGTAGAACTGTGCTCCATAGGAGTTTCAATGACTATGACCTTTTGAAAGTAGATCATCAAAACTTTCTTCCTTGGCACATCTGTGTGGACTAGAACCTCCTGCCTTAAAGTTAATGACCAAGTACTTTAACTAGCACTTTGTTTGCACCATCCTGCTTACCAACACTAGATCTCTCAAAGCCACTAGGGACACTGTCATTTGATCCTTGCCTATGGCACACAATCGGACAATAGTTCGTCCTGTTATGCATAGGGTTGCTATGAGTCAGAACAGATTTGGCTGCACCTAACAATGACATCCTTCAGTATATTTCAACTTCTATTCAATTCTATTCTCTTTCTTCATAATCTACCTTGCCTTTAGTTTCTATAAAACACCAGCCTTACTCTAAATTTGGGTCATTATTTTCATCTGACTAGTTCTGGTATGGCACTGTAGGATAATGCACTAGACCAAAAGGTCAGTTTGAAGCACAAGGTCAGAAGTTCAAACTCACCAGCCACTCCGATACAGGGTCACTATGCGTCAGAAACAGCTCACGGTACTTAATAATAACAATAGGCCATATGGAGTCCTGGTGTGGTGCTGTGGGTTAATGTACCAGACTGCAAAGCCATTTAAACTGCAAGGTTGGTGGTTCAAGCTCACCAGCTGCTCCTTGGAAACCCTATACAGGGTCACTATGGGTCAGAACTGACTCAACAGCACTTAACAACATATTGAATCCTAGAAATCTGATGATGGATTAAAATTTTAACATCTCTTTTAGGTGACTGAAGACATGATCCAATTTATGGGACTGCAATCTCAACAGACTTCTTGGCAGGTATTTACCTGACATATGACTACATTGAGTGTTATGGCATTTCTTTGTATATGTGGACATTGATTGTCAGGATCACAAACTTCTGGGCACAGTGGAGGATTATATATACACATGACTGCTTCTTCTGCTTTTAAATTGTCATGTGCTTCATTCTGGCCAATTGGCTTCAAGCGGTAGTGATGTGTGTCATTTCTGGGTGAAAACACTCTTCTACAGGTGTGACCTTCTGTTATGAGTTAAATTGTATCCCCTAAAACGATATGTTGAGGTCCTGATAGTTGTGAAGATGACCTTGTTTGAAGAGAGAGTCTTTGAAGATGTTAATAATTAACATATAATACTAGAGTAGGGTGGGTCTTACTTCAAAATAATTGTTTGACTTATAAAAGGCAGAGGAGAGACAGAAAGGCATAGGAGAGAAGATGCCAGATGAAGACAAGCAAAGACTGGAGAGAGGCATCTGTAAGGCAAGAACAGCCAGCAGCCACTAGAAGCTGCCAGAAGCTAGGAAGAAGCAAAGACAGATCTTCCCTGGAGCTGATGAAGAAACAGAGAGATTCTAAGTAATTTGTTCAAGATCACAAGGTAAAGTGTTTTCATTTAGAAATGACACGTATCGCTACCACTCAAAGCCAATAGTGGAGCAAGAATTAGAGGCCAAGTTTGAATCCAAAACTTGTACTCATGATTACAACATCACACGTTTGGAATGGAGGTAAAAGAAAGCTAAAATAAACAATGTTGATTGCCATCATAAAGGGCTGAAGGAGAAACGATCCTTAAGGACTAGGGTTGAGAGATAAATCTGAGGATTAGCAGATAAGAATTTGGAAAAGGGCCTTAAGAAAAGCTGCCACAATCACAATAATGTTCAGCGATGTAACTATAGAAGGAGATGCACCGTAGGAGTTTAAAATCATAAATGAATAAAGTAGCAGTTATTTTAGCTGAATTGCATTTGTGTAAATTAGGGACATCACAATCAAGATGAATAAAGGAAAGGTTTGCTTATTTTGAAAGCTAAGAACAATGGCCTATGTTTTTATTAAGTGGGAGACTGAGCAAACCATCTTAATTCCAATGACTAGCCTATCCAAATGCCAGCATTCATAGAAACTCAATAAAAATTTCAGAAGAATAATTTTTTTTGACCATTCAATTGTTTAGACTGTAGTCTGAATTGGTGTTCCATTGGATGGCAAATCAAAGAACCCAAAGCAGTAACACTGAATCCAAAATGATCATGGTGTGTCTTAAAATGCAAACATATATCATTTTCAGGGCGGTTGCCACTTGCACCCCAATTTGGGCTAAAGAATGCCTGTTGAAGCAATAGGATTCCACAGCATTGAAATGGCTAGGTTAATTATCAAAGGAAAAAACACATAAGCATATATTGGACTTCATAACAGAAGTGACCTTTGTCACTCTGGCCAAAAACCAGGTACCACCTGATCTCCACATAATGGGGATGCTATGGGCAAGGATTCAGACAATCACATTGTAACCAAGTTAGAACTTAATTAGTATGAAAGATCTGGTGTTATATTTTATTCAAAAGATAATGACCACACTCAAGTATATGTGATTTTTTGTTTATTACTCCCCTCATTGAATGTGTTGGCTTAGGCAAGATGGAGCATTCATCACCATCTTGTTCAGAGGTATCTAGACTCTTCTGTGAACAGGGAAAGAAGTTAGACATGCATGAGCTGCAACAAACCAGAGGGTAATATGTTAACCAGACATCACTCTCTAAGGGTCATCCAGAGATAAATGCATCTGTGTTCACAAGGTGCTTGGAGTTCCCAAGAAGAAGGATGTGCTGGGCGGACAAGTCAATTAATAACATCTTTGGTTTTCATTTGTTCTTGGACCCACAATAATAAATGAAGTGAGGTCACCTATGTCATTCATTTACTTAAAATTTATATAGGAAAGTAAATACTGGGCCCTCAGCACTTTATTCCTACATTTAAAAAAGGAGGAAGGGAGGGGAAAAGCAATAAAGCCTTTCTTTGCCTTTTCTTAAATCCGAATCTGTAGCCCCTTGTAATTAATGTATTCAAAACAGCAAGTCTTCAGACAGAAAGAGAACACTCTGTCCTGAGGCACCATCAATAACACCTCACATTGCTGGCACCTGTGTCTCTCAGTTGGCCTCTGCCCACTAAAAAACTCTATGCAGTCCAAAGGCAAGTGTGTAAATTATCCTGCCCCCCTCAACTCCTGAAAGATGGGAAAAAGCGAGGGAAGGAAAGAGACGATGGTGGTAAGAATAGTGCTAAAACAGAAACACAAACCAATAAATGCAAGTAAGTTCAGTGTTGGAGCCACCACGGAGTCTTAAAGCAGGTCCCGTTGTGTTTTGATCTTGCAGAAGCACATATGGTCTTCTATTAGCAGGTCTCAGAGCAGTGGGCAACGTTACCATGCCATATGTGCTGATCGGAACAACGGGGCTGATTTATGTTAGTGAGTGCAACGTTTTCTCTTTGTATTTCATCTCCTTGTTATTTCAAGAGAAATGTAAGGGTAGATTTATTCTCCCATTACAAAGAGGCTTCCTAGAGTTTGTTTGTTTAAAGTTGATGGTTTCCAGTAGAGTGAAGGAGATCTGTTTTTTGCATGCACGCACACACAAACACAAAATGGTGAAAACTGAAAGTTTCTTCTCTCTCCCCTAAATTGAAAGCAATCTGATCTCATCCCCATCCTCACTCAGTGACTCTTATTTTAAAATTGTAAATTATTCTCTATAACATTCTTGCCTTGGGGGACCAACACCCAAGGCAAGAATGTTATAGAGGATAATTTCTCTATAACTGTAGTGCTTACTCAAGGCCCCTCCTCTGTTTTCTCTACTCCTTTTCTCATTGTGAGGAGTAACTCTGACCAGGGTTGAGTGACTGCAAGATAAATAAGGAAAATTCCTAGGATGTCAAATATAACTAGGAAGAAATGTTAGAGGCAAGCAACTATGCTGCTTCTCCTTCACATAGTCTAAGACACGCCCTCCGCATCAACTCTGTCCCAATAAACCCACTGCCTTTGAGGGAATTCTGACGCATAGGACCCTGCAGACAGAGTTGAATTGCTTCTTCTGGTTTCCAAGACTGTTCATCTTTACGGGAACAAACAGCCTTCTCTTTCCCTCACAGAGCAACTGGTAGGTGTGAACCACTGACCTTGAGGTTAGCAGCCCAGTGCTTAGCCCATTGTGCCATCAGTGTTCCTTCTGACCCATAAAGATTTACAACAGCCTGGGGAACCTTATCGAACAGTTGTATTATGTTCTATAGGTTTGATGTGTTGCTTTTGTTAAGTGCCACCTAGTTGGTTGTGACTCATAGCAAACCTTTGAAGGGTTTCCAAGGAGTGGCTGGTGGGTTTGAACTGTTCACATTTTGGTTGGTAGTCCAGTGCTATCCTACAGCACCACACCAGGACTACTACAGAATTGCTACGAGTCTAAAGCAATGAGCCTGGCTATTTTCCAGGGAATATCTTCAAAATTAATTTGAAAGAAAACCAATGCTTTACCCTCATGGAATTTACATTCTAGTGGTGAGGGGCAGATAATCAACAGGTTGTTGTTGTTAAGTGCCTTAGAGTCGATTTCAACTCATAGCAACCCTGTGTAGGGTTTCCAAGTCTTTCAATCTTTTGTGGGAGCAGAAAGTCTCATCTTCTCTCACAGAGTGGCTGGTGGGTTCAAACCACCAACCTGTGGTTCACAGTCCAGTACTTATCCTATGGAGACACCACGTTCACCAAGCAACAAGTCAATAATAAAAGGTATCAGTTCAGATGGTGATGTGGTGACCTGAACTATTAAGCATGAAAGAGAATAATAGAGAATGACTTAGAGTAGGAAACAATTTTATATAGACTCATTAGTGAAACCATCACTAATGAGCTGCTTGATGAGAAGGAGTGAACCAAGAAAAGATCTGGGGAGAGTTCCAGGCAGAGAGAACAACAAGGATAAAAAGTCCAGAGCCAGGTACAAGTTTTTAGTATTAGAAGGTCCAAAATAGAAGCTGGTGTGGCTAAAGAAACAGTGAGTGAATAGGAAGAATGGCATTCCAATACCATGTAGGTCTAGTAAACTGTGGTAAACAGTTTGATTTTGTTCTAATTGTGATAGGAAGGCATCAGAAGATTTAAAATACTTTTCAGAAAAGATGCCTGCTTGGTGCATGAGCATGGAATGGAGCAAATAAGGCTATTCTAGCTCCCACATAATTGTTTCATACTAATATAATATGCATGCGATATTAATGATATTGTCTGATGAGTTCCACATTCCATTGGGTCACCTCTCTTTTGGAATGGGCACAGATATGGATCTCTTCCAGTCAACTGGCCAGGTAGCTGTCTTCCAAATTTCTTGGCATAGATAAGTAAATGCCTCCAGTACCGCATCAGTTTGTTGAAAGATTTCAATTTGTATTCTATCAATTCCCAGAGCCTTGTTCTTTACCAATGCCTTGAGTGCACGTTGGACTTCTTCCTTCAGTGTGCTTGACCCAAGCACTATGGTATTTTCAATAACTTCATATGCATGTGAAAGTTGGACAGTGAATAAAGAAGACAGTAGAAGATGGATGCATTTGAGTTATGGTGTTGGAGGAGAATATTAAAAGTACCATGGATGGCTACATATGTATATATATGATGCTGTGGGTTAATGTGCTGGACTGCAAAGTCTGTTTGAATCACAAGGTCAGTGGTTCAAGCTCACCAGCCACTCTTCTGAAATCCTATACAGGGTTGCTATGGGTCGGAACTGACTCGATGGCACTTAACAACAACAAAAACGTATGTAGAAAGAGTCCTGGTGTGGCGCTATCGATAAAGCACTGGACCACAAGGTCGGTTTGAACAACAAGATCAGCAATTCAAACTTATCAGCTGCTCTTTGGAAACCCTATCCAAGGTCACTCTGAGTTGGAACTGACTCAATGGCACTTAACAACAACATATATACTACACTGGTTTTGCTCCTCCAGAGAATCCAACCTAAGATGATAATGAGTATCTATATGAAAGCAATGTAAGCAAAATGAGTTATTTAGGAAAGGGAATCAAAGAGTTTGGTGAACCCAGAAGGTGATGAAAAGGAGGAGTATAAGAATTGCAGGTTTGAAATAGTAAGTAGAATAGGCTGGGGAATGGATCCTGCGTTTTTAGACGTATTATTAGTGTATTCTGACTCAATATGATATGAATCCATGTGTGTAGGAGAACTGCCCCATAAGATTTTTCAAAGCTGAGATCTTTCAGAAACAGATTGACAGATCTGGCCTGGTGGTGGTAGTGATGATGACTCGGTTCCGACTTATAGTGACCATGTAGAGGGTTTCTGAGGCTGTAAACCTTTTGTGGGAACAGAAAGCCTTTATCTTTCTCTGTGAATCAACTGGTAAATTCTAACTACTGACCTTGTGGATAACAATCCAACTCATAACCCACTACACGGCCCATGGAACATATTATCATTTTGATGAGATTGAACTGTTTACAAACTAAGAATGGAAACAAAGAAGAAATTAAGTGGTCAGTCCTTAAGGAAATGAAGAATGCAAGAGCAGGTTTGGGCAAGTTACAGAGGATATTCATGCCTCTAATAAGTAGAAGACAAAACCACCTTCTAAGAATTAGATCAAATGAGGTCCTCTGAGGGAAAAAGCTAAGAAACTGGAGATAAATCAGGAACACAGACAGAAAAGACTGACCAGGCAGCTGTGAGCATGCAGCTGAGATCCGAAACCACTTATTTTTAGAGGGGCCACTTTGTAAGGATGAATGATTTTCCTTGGATGCACTCAGCAGCTTAAATGCAAGAGAGGAGAGGTAGAGAGTGCCCAGATGTGGGAGCTTGCTTGCAGGAGAATCTGGGTAGAATATCAAAGCAAGTTGGGAACTCAAAACGGTTGTTGAGAAATCAACAGGCTGAGTTAGTTGGGGTGAGAGTAGAGACGCCCAGAGAATGCTGTGAATGGGGATTGGTAATAGAGCTGGGGTGAGACAGGAGGATTAACAATGGCCACAGATTCTCTCAACTCCTTCCCATAGATAGGGCTCAGTAGCTTCTCTCCGTGAGTCTGGGTGGATCTGTCACTGCTTTGTAGAACAGAATGGGATGACAATGATGCTATACAAGCCTCTGAGGCCAACCTTTGGATTAGATGCTTCTACTTCTGGGTTCTTGGAATACTCACTCTAGGAGCTCTGAGTCATCATGTAAGAAGTTCAGCTACGCTGCTAGAGAGAGAGCTCATAAGAAGAGGTTAACTGAACCCTGTGGTCCAGCACCCCCATCATGGCACCAGGCATATGACTAGGCTGACTTGGACCATCCAGATTAGCTGAGTGTCAAGTGTATGCACCATGGTGCAGCTGATCTCAAACTCCTGACTCACAGAATTAATGATGAATAATGAGGCATGGTCTCAGTCAAGCTGACAATTTCAGAAGTAGGGCTGTCCCCAGTTTAACATGATCTGGACCTAAGAGTGGGCTGCCGAGGCAAGGTGGGGATGAAGATCCTGACTGTGTTAATGGAAGTTTATGTGTTGGGGAAATTGTATTATTGACAGGCTAAGAAAAAGTATAAAATTTATCCAGGTTCAAAATTATTGCTAATCATTCCTAGCTGTTCTTTCTTAAAAAAAAAAAAAAATTCAAGGGGGAATTGTTCATCAGCAGTCACCTTAGCTGCCACTGTGATGCCTGGTGACACATAATTAGAAAACAAATGACAGATTAGTTTAATAATATTCATTAGCAACTAATGAAACTGACAGTGTTTCCTATTGAAGGCAGGTTGGGTTGTTAGTTGATTTTAAGCAAATTCTGCTCCTCCCTCCACCCCTCTTTCCTAGCCTACCCAACCCCCTGCCTCCACCTGCCTTTCAGCTAAATGAGAAACTGAAGGAAAGAGAAGAGAGTTGTAAGTGGTTATAAAACAGGGCGCTGTGGGCCAATGCGTCAGACTGCAAAGACATTTGAACTGCTAGGTCGGTGTTCAAGCTCACCAGCTGCTCCCTGGAAACCCTATACAGGGTCGCTATGGGTCAGAATCGACTTGACAGCACTTAACAACAACAACAAAGGATGAGGCAGGCAGTTGAGGGGGCGCAAAGAGAACAGCAGAGGTAAAATCAGAATGGGAGAGAAAAGGTTCCTGAGGGTCCAGAGGGAAGGAAGGACGGAAAAAAAAGTGGGGGGAGGTGGGGTGAGTTTAACCTTTCTCTCCCAGCTGACTTCATCCATCTCACTGCTGTCAAAAACAAATTTCCACAGGCCTCAGGGAAGAAATGGTTAAGAAAAAAAAAAAAAAAAATGCTTCCTTGCAGGCATTGTTGTTCTCTTTTTCCTTTAAAAAAAGAAAAAATTATCCGAAGTAAGAATTTTAACGATATGCAGAAATCATAGCTGTCTTGCTGAATCGCTGTAGGACTGACCCCCCTTGACAGTTCTTAAATTATTCAGCTATCAAGGGCCTGCTAAACATTAAATTAAGCATCCTCTCTCCCCTGTCCTAAACCATTAAGTTATGCAAATGCACAGATAATGGGGCATATGACAGCTGGAGGCATTAATCAGGAAGCTCTGTCTCTGGGCTGTTGTTATGTAGAAACTGCATCTGCCAACAGACCGAACAGCCACAATTAGATCTCACTTAATGGAATGAGGAGTCGCTACCTAGTCCTCCACACTCCTGTTAGGTTGTAGACCTAGGAGTGAATAAGACACTTGGGAGATCTGGCTGCTCTCATTCTTTCTCTCCCTCTCTCTCTTTTTAATACCTGCTCCTCCAATTGAAATGAAAAATTACCTGTAATTGTTATCATTTGCAAACAAAACCTGTCAGAAGACAAACCTGCTGTTTACAATGGATGTTTTTGTTGTTCCCTAGGAAGTTTCTTCTGGGAATTTCCTTCATTTGTTTTGTGTTGGGGTTTTTTGTTGTTGTTGTTGTTTTTTAACTAATTCTCTGTCTTTGAGGGGAGGCTCAGGACTTGGGAGTAGAAAGAAGCAAACAGATTTCCCATTACATTACAACCTCCAAATTGCAGCCCTGAATGTGCAGACTGACTTGCCCTGGAAGCCTGGCTGGAACTCCCCTCAGCTCACCTTGCGCTCATTTGTGACAGCTTTGCTTCCACCTACATACACCTCATTGGAAAAGAGAACAAGGCACTCATCAAGGCTGTGTCCTCACAGGAAATCATGAATTCAGTGGACTGTGGGAGCATCCTTCATCTTCCAAAGAATTTACGTTCCCATTTCCTCTTGGTCTTTTTAATGTTTAGGTACTTATATGTAATGTATATGGCTGCTGGTTTTGTCTTTTGTGGGTTCTGTTTTTAAGTTTTACTCTATTAGGATGTGGCAACACCA
Organism: Chrysochloris asiatica; assembly: GCF_000296735.1. NCBI lineage: Eukaryota > Metazoa > Chordata > Mammalia > Afrosoricida > Chrysochloridae > Chrysochloris > Chrysochloris asiatica. Next base: position 25,896,443 of record NW_006408532.1, on the reverse strand, counting down.
TGGGTGGTTTTACTGGCTTGCATATGATTTACTATCAGTTGCCATCTATGTGAGACTTGAGTTGGCCTATCTCTTTTTAATCCCAAATGATAATTTTCAAATGGTTTCTCAGAGCCCACATAATATATATATGGGTAGGCATAAGGCTCAATGTGGGAGAAGCTCATGACTATCCCCACCCACCCACGCTCCACACAGCAAAAAAAAAATCAAAATCAGTTGTCATCAGATTGATGCAGACTCAGGGCAAATCCCCAGAGTTGAACTGTACTCCATAGGGTTTTCAGTGACTATTTTTCCAAAGTAGATTGCCATCCTTTCTTCCTTCTAGGTGGATCGGAGCCTCTATCCCTTGGGTTAGCAGCCAAGCAAGCGGAGCAGGAACTTACTGAGTTAACTGCTCCATATATTGAGCTTTTGTGAAAAGGGGTAAAGTTCTGTTGTGAAATAAATATAGTTTTGGAAATCACTTGACAGTAAACCCAAAGGGACATTCAGCCATGGTCGCTGGCAAGATCCATTCAATCTCTGACCATCTTTGCTGCCCATGTTTACTAAAAATTGACCATCTAAGTTACATAATAATCAATGGCACTGAGTTCTCCCACCTTCAAAATTCTCCAACACTTTTAGAAATTCTGCATATATTTATGAGCCAGAAAGCAAAAGTAGAAAGGAGAGGTGATGATTTGCCAATAATTGCAGTGAGCCTTGCCCTTCCCCTCCCCCATCAACTGCACTAACCACCATTTAGGGCCAATTAGCTCTGAACTGGGTCAGCCCTCCCTCACCCCTGACCTCACAAATGCTTGGTTTGCACAAAGAGAGTGGTAGCCAGCTCACTAGAATCCATAATTACTACCAAGTGGGGGAACTCACACAGAGGTTTTTCTGGTAAGGTTCAGCAAAGTCAGCTCAAGCGTTAAGAGGGCACACTGTTCTGGCCTGCCCTACTCAACCTTCTAACAGTTCTTCCTCCTTCCCAAGCCTGGATGAATCCAACCTCCTTGTCTGTCATCTGGAACATGGATCACAATAGTTGAATAACTGGTCTCCTAGATTCAGCTTCACTGTTCTCTAACCCACCTCCCTACAAACTGTTTCCCAACACACCCGCATTCTAAATGCAATTCTGCACCACTCTTCCCTACTTGAAAGCCCTGTATTTGCTTGGACCAATTTCTCCTCTTCACCTCTTTGGCATCCTTATGGAAACCTTCTGTAAGCCTCCTCTACTGCCCCCAGCCCACTAGGGAGCGCTGCTCAAACCCTCTTCTTTACTTGCATAGCCCACTACCTGTTTGCAGGTTTCACATTAAATAGTCGTGTGTTTACTTGCTCATCTCCATCAACACATTTATCACCTAATTGAGGGCTGGTTTCATTTTTATTCGTTCTTGTCTATGTTGCTTAACTCAGAGCTTCTCAAACACCTGGTACTTACAAATCATGAATCACATGGATTGATCCAGATGTTGTGGGTTGGGGTCTGAAATTCTTTAGTTCTAACAGGTTCCCAGGATGCTGCTCATCAGTGGACCACACTTGAGTAATCAAACTCCAAACAGCTTGCAAGCAGGAACACAACTATGTCATAGCCTTAGTGCTTAGCACACAATAGGAATTTATTTGAATTATGGCCCCTCCTACGGAGAACTGGTGTGGCTCTGTGAGTTAATGCACCAGACTGCAAAGCCAGTTGAACTGCAAGGTCAGTGGTTAAGCTCACCAGCTGCTCCTTGGAAGCCCTATACAGGTTCACTATGGGTCAGAATCAACTCAACAGCACTTAACAACAACAACTGGAGTCCTGATGTGGCACTGTGGGTTAATGCACTGGACTGCAAGGTTGGTTTGAACTACAAAGGCAACATTTCAAGCTTACCAGCTGCTCCTCAGAAACCCTGTCCAGGGTCGCGATGAGTCGGAATGGACTCGAAGGCACTTAACAACAGCAGTTAGACGAAAGGAGCTCTGGTAATGTACTGGTTAGGAGTCAGGCTACTAACCTTAAGGTCAGCTGTTCAAAACTACTAGATGTTCCATGGGACAAAGATGAGGCTTTCTGTTCCCTGTCAAAATTTACAGGCTCGGAGACTGTATAAAGGGTCACAATGAGTTGGAACCAACTCCACAGACCACCACTGTTATATGACCAACTGCTAAGTCTAACACTTCTCACAAATTCAGGCTTCTTGTTACTAGAAACAACCCGGGTGCACAGACAAATGGATAACCAATCCCTTGCTCATCTAAAGGAGGCCCTACTTCGTTTGCCCAATAGACAGCAGACATCTCCCCAGTCCCTGAAATCTCTTACTCCCAAGGGATCTATCATCTGTCTTCTCTCTCCACACACTGTTTGTTTTTGTTTTGTTTTGTTTTTTTAAGTGCTGCTACTTTTTTAAAGTAGGGCTTCCAACTGGTTCAAACACATTCAGTCATAGCCAAAGGATGAAGCAAATTTGGAACAGACCTGAATTTTTAAAATTTGAATGAAGTGAAACAATAACTAGAAAGGGGAAAAAAATTATAGGTCAAAGTCCTATAAGCAGAGACTCAGATGAGGTGTGGTGAGCTCTTTCAGAAGCCTGATGCATGAGATGGGATTATTGTCAGTTTTGTGGAGCATGACATTCAAAGCCAAGCAGTTGACCGCCATCTTTGAGTGGAACACTGTTGTTTCCAACTGTTCTGGTCAAGAGACTTGGTTGCTATGCAATATGCACACTGTCCTTGATTTCTAATAGGGAGATTAAGTTTCTAGCAGGGATTGGTTCCCTAATATTTTCCCTCTGGCTATTATCCTGATTCACCCACATTTTACAAATTCAGATTCATTCCTGTTTCGCTTCATCACCCATAGCTGAACCAAAAAGTGCTGGTTCAAACCCCATTTTAAAATATTCTATTGATATATCACTTTGCTTTTATATTGTCTATAAGGAGCTCTGGTAGCGTAGTGGTTACAAATTGGGCTACGAACCTCAAGGTCAGCAGTTCTGTGGGAGAAAGATGAGGCTCTCTGCTCCTATAAAGATTTACAGCCTCAGAAACCCTGTTCAGGGTCACTATGGGTCAGAACCGACTCGACGGCACTTAACAACAACAACATCTTCCCATTGGAGAGTTATTATTGTTGTTGTTAAGTGCAGTAGATTTGGTTCTGACCCATAGCAACCCTGTACAGGGTTTCCAAGGAGCAGCTGATGAGCTTGAACCACTGACCATGCGGTTCAAATGACTTTGCTGTCTGATGCATTAACCCACAGTGCCACACCAGGACTCCCATTGGAGTGTGAGGTTCGTGAATACATGCCTATCTCTGTCTCCATCATACTGTCAGTGCAGAATACAGTCATTAGAAAACTTAAATGAATAGTTTGAATGACTGGATGAATGAACAACTTGTATGAATGAATGACTAAAAGACTGGCTTGTTTGAATGAACAACTAAACAAACAGCCTTATACAAATTCCAGTAGGTCACTCACTCCTTTATGTGGAGTCTTTTGGACCACTCTTGCTGTTCTTCGGTCCTCAACACTGTCTCAATTTTCCAAAGAACTCAAGAAAGAGAGACATGAGATTGAAAACCAGTGTTTTCATCCTGGAGTGGGAGCAGGCATTTATCAGACAAGCATTTCATTGCTTTTAAACCTAAATTGTTTTGTTTTTTGTTTTTTAATATTATGAAATGCTGATCTATGTAAAAACAAACAAGCATTTTTCTTTTGTGATGATCTTTATTTTTGAGACTCCTAGTACCTTCTGGGTTTTAACAACTGTTCTAAGACTAAGCAAAGCTTCCCATTTTTGTCCCAGTGTTTAAATCTTCTAGGAAAGCTATTTAAGAGAGGGCCCTCCCATGAAGTTTAGCTTGTGAGGGAGAGAGCTGGATTTCCTAGCAGTAAAGACCAGACCTAGACTAAGACACTGAAGGTAGTTTACATATTGTCCTTAAATATTAAATTGCACACATATGTCAGGAAGTGTTTTAATTAAAGAAAACTGATGAACGGTGTAGAAAGAGACAAGTATAGACCTATTGATTTGATCCTTCACTTTGCTATTTCTTACACTCTATTGTGTTCAGGATTATTTGAGTAGTAATTGACAGAAACCCAACCGATAAGTGGAAACCTAAGGAATTGATTGGCTCACATCACTGAAATGTCCACAGAAAAGTCTAGCAGCAGGACCGCTGCATCCAGGGTCTCTACAAAAGTCAGTTGTCACAAAGTGATGTGGTGTACATGTTAATTAAGCTTAAATTCTAGGGGTAATCTGTAGCCCTAATAGAAGCTTTCCATAAGAAACAGAACCTGCCAGAGGCAGCAATAGAAGTAGGAGCTCTCTATTATCCATATCTCCATCAACAGAACGCTGTACCAATTAACATGTTGTAAGAAAAATGAAGCTAGGGATTTGGCATGATGAACATTAGGAAAGGTTCTCAATGATAAAATTAAAGATATTCAAGATATGTGGGTTGGCCAAACCATTTTTGAGATGCTTCTTCCCCTTGCAAGAGTGGGGTGTATAATTTCTACCAGGTCCACGGCTTTTATCACTAATAACCAACCCCAGTGCTTCGTCCCTAATTAGTCATGTGTCCATCCATTCATTGGTTTGGAGGACTTTGGGCTGTCTGGTATGCTAACCTTAAGGTAGAAGAGTCTTGCCTATGAGAGACCATCATCTCTGCCCCAAGTCAAATGTCCATGAAAGGACTTTGATGTGTCTAGGAGAAAGATGAGGCTTTCTGCTCCTGTAAAGATTTACAGCCTCGGAAACCCTGTGCAGGGTCACTATGAGTCCGAACAAACTCTATGGTACTTAACAACAACAACTCACAGACACAGAATGGACCCTTATCCCAGATGTGCTGTCGACCATAAAATCCGAAGAAGGCTTTTTGCCTGTGAATGACTCCAGTAGAGTTTAATTCTATCTTGTGCCTAGGTTTAAGTGTCTCTTTTTTGTTAGAAAATGAGTATCTTTTAAAGTGAGTTTTGGGCCAATTTTCCCATCCATCCCTCACAGGAACATTCCTAAACACATCCCTTAATGGTCATCTGGTTGTGAGGTTGGTTACCCAACAGCCTCAGAGACTGTACGCTTTCTTATCTGTAATAGTGCCCCACCTGCTTTCTGCAGACTCCACATGCGTATGTAATGTCTGACTGCTGCTCTCAGTCAAGGCTGTGGGGGAAGACTCCTTTGTTCTCAATGAATTATGGAAACTCATCATGGGGTCTATGATTTCCCTTACCCAGGTGATCTATGTTTGTCTTTGTATTGTACTTATTATTTAAGACTTAATAACAGACTCCTGAAAGGGCTTACTACGCCTCTTTTGAGTTTCCCATTCATTCCAGGATTTACACCTGTAATTTTTCCAATTCCAGTTAGCATTCTAGATCACCTGCTGTTGTTAATTGCCTTGAAGTTGGTTCTGTATCATAGTGATCCTCTATAGGGTTTCTGAGGAGTGATTGGTGGGTTTGAACTGCCAAGCTTTCAGTTAGTAGTCCAGTGCTTATCCTACATCACCACACCAGGACTCTAATCACCTAGATTTAAAAGATTTGGATCTTATCTTAAGGACACTGATGATGCAGTGTTGATTTCCAACTGTGGACAGATGGGTGATCCTATTACATAAATCATTAAAGCAGAGAGCACCATCAGTGCATAGTCCAGAAAATCCAGTGCTGGAGTAAGCAGCAATGTTTTTTATAAGACATAATAGTAGGAATGTGAACTTTAGAACCAGAAAAGCTGAGTTTGCATGAGATACAGTCAACTGTGACCTTGAGCAAGTACTTAACCTCTTCTTGCCTCACTTTCCTTCCTGATTGTGGAACAGAGATAGTATGAGCACTTACTTGTAGCTTGTTGTTAGGTGCAATTGAGTCCGTTCTGACCCATAGCAACACTAGGTACACTAGAACGAAACGCTGCCCGGTCCTGTGCCATCCTCACAATTGTTGCTATGCTTGAGCCCATTGCTGCTGCCACTGTGTCAATCCATCTCATTAGGGGTCTCCCTCTTTTTCACTGACCCTCCACTTTACCAAGCATGATGTGCTTCTTCAGGGACTGGTCCCCCCTGATAATGTGTCCAAAGAAAAGATGAAATCTGGTCATCTTGGCTTCTAAGGATCATTCTGGTTGTACTTCTTCAAACACAGAGTTGTTTGTTCTTCTGGCAGTCCATGGTACCTATAGTATTCTCCTCCAACACCATTAACTGAAAAGCATCAATTCTTCTAAGGTCTTCCTTATTCACTGTCCAACTTTCGCATGCATATGAGGCTATTGAAAATACCATGGCTTGGGTTAGGCACACTTTAGTCCACAAATTGGCATCCTTACTCTTGAACAGTTAACTAATAGCTGCTTCCAGCAATGTTTCTTGTTGTTGTTGCAAGGTGCTGTGCAGTAGATACTGAAACATAGTGACTTTATGTACAACACAATGAAATATTGCCCAGTCCTGCACCAACCTCACAATTGTTGCTATGTTTAAACCCATTGCTGCCACCATGGTTTTCATTATTAACTGTCCAACTTTCACATGCATATGAGGTTATTGAAAATAATATGGCTTGGGTCAGGCACACCTTAGTCTTCCAACTGATGTCTTTGCTCATGAACACTTTACAAAGGTCTTGTGCAGCTTATTTGCCTAATGCACTACATCATTTGATTTCTTGACTGCTGCTTCCATGAGTGCTGTTGGGTAAACTAAGTAAAATGAAGCTTTTTGACAACTTCAATCTTTTCTCCATTTATACTGATGCTATTTATTGGACCAGTGGTAAAGTTTTTTTTTTTTTTTTCTTTACATTGAGGGGCAACCCATACCTAAAGTTGTGGTCTTTGGTCTTCATCAGTAAGTATTCTTTTTTAAGTCCTTTTCACTTTCAGCAAGCAATGTTGTATCATCTGCGTATCACAGGTTGTTAATAACTCTTCTTCCAATCCTAATGCCATGTTCTTCTTCATATAATCCAGCTTCTCAGATTATGTGCTCAACATACAGATTGTATAAGTGTGGTGAAAGAGTACAACCCTGGTGGACATCTTTCCTAATTTTAAACCATTCAGTGTTCCCTTGTTCTGTTTGAACAACTACCTCTTAGTCTATGTACAGGTTCTTCATGGGCACAATTAAGTATTCTGGAATACTTAATATTATTAATATTTAATGTCTCCACAATGTTATTCATATCTTGTCATGATCCATGCAATAAAAAGCCTTTGCATGATGGCTCAGGTGTAGCAACAGTTGTGAGTTTGGCCCAGGAGCAGGCAATATTTTGTTCTGTTGTGGATAGGGTTGCTATGAGTTGATACCAACTCCATGGCCCCTAACAACAACAACAGCAACACATATTTCTGGAATTCTCTACTTCCAACCAAGATCCAACTGACACCAGCTTCCAATTGATACCTCCTTCCACATCCTTCTCTGAATCCAGCTTGTATCTCTGGCAGTTCCCTGTCAATGTACTGTTGCAGCCTTTTTTAAATTATCTTTAACAAAATTTTACTTGTGTGTGATGTAATGATATTGCCCAATGATTTCCACATTCTATTGTGTCACCTCTCTTTGGAATGGGCACAAATATGGCTCTCTTCCAATCAGTTGGCCAGTTTTCTTCCAAATCTCATGGCATAGATGAGTGCTACATTGCCACATCAGTTTGTTGAAAGATTTCAATTTATATTCCATCAATTCCCAGAGCTTTGTTCTTTGCCAATGTCTTTGGTGCATATTGGACTTCTTCACTGACTCTTGATCAAATGCTACCCCTCGAAATGGTTGAACATTGACCGTTTCTTTCTGGTACAGTGACTCTGTGTATTCCTTCTATCTTCTTTTGATGCTTTCTGCACCATTCAATACTTTGCCTATAGAATCCTTCAGTATTTCAAGTCAAGGCTTGATTTTTCTTCAGTTCTTTAAGCTTGAGAAATTCTGAGCATCTTCTTCCCTTTTGATTATCTAACCCTAGGTCTTGCGCACATTTTACTATACTTGACTTCGTCTTCTCAAGTTGCCCTTTGAAATTTTCTATTCAGCTCTTTTACTTCCACATTTCTCCCATTTGCTTTAGCATCTCTATGCTGGAGAGCAAGTCTCAGAGTCTCTTCTAACACCCATTTTGGTCTTTTTCTTCTTTTTTGTCTTCTTAATGACCTTTTTCTTTCTTCCTGTATGATGTTTTTGATGTCATCCTACAACTCTTCTGGTCTTTGGCAATTAGTGCCTAATGCATCAAATCTGTGCTTGAGATGATCTCTAATCTCAGGTGTGATATTTTCAAGGTCATATTTGACTCTCATGGACTTGTTTTTAATTTTCTTCAGCTTCAGCCTGAACTTGCTTATGAGCAATTGATGGTCTATTCCACAGTCTGCTCCTGGCCTTGTTTTGGCAGATAATATGGAACTTTTCCACTGTCTCTTTCCACCGGTGTAGTCCATTTGATCCTGTGTTTTCCATCTGGTGCGGTACATGTGTAAAGTCATGTTTTATCTTCTTTAGAAAAGGTATTTGCAATGAAGAAGTCATTGGTCTTGTAAAATTCTATCAAGCAATCTCCAGCATTGTTTCTATCACCAAGGCCATATTTTCCAATGACTGATCCTTTCTCTTTGTTTACATGTTTGGCATTCCAATCACCAATAATTATCAATACATCTTGATGGCATGTTTTATCAGTTTCAGACTGAAAAAATTGTAGTTTCTTCAATTTAATCATCACTTTCTTTAGTGGTTTGTGTTATGTTTGAATAATAGTTGTATTGACTGGTCTTCCTTCTAGTTCTTGTTCTTCTTGTGTACTTTCTTGGAGGCATATGGGTATTATCCTATCATAGACAGTGTTGTACTCAAGATAGACCTTTAAGTGTTCTTTTTGATGATGATTGTGATGCCATTTCTCTTCAATTTGTCATTCCTGGCATAGTAAACTATGTGATTGTCATATTTAAAATGACCAATACCAGTCCATTTCAGCTCACTAATGCCTAGGATATCGATGTTTATATGTTCCATTTCATTTTTGCAACTTCCAAATTTCCTAAATTCATACTTCATAAATTTCATGTTCCAGTTATTAATGGATGTTTACAACTATTTCTCCTCATTTTGGGTTTTGTCCCATCATCAAATGAAGGTCCTGAATGCTTTACTGTAGTCTCGTCATCTCTACTTTGAGGAGGTAGCTCTTCCCCAGTCATATTTGCAGTGCCTTCCAACCTTATTGTCTAGCACTACAGCTAATATTCTGGTGCTCAGCATTATGTTTCAATATCCAATATTCTGGTAGTATCAGACAGTGTTCCACTGCTATAAGGTTTTCAGTGACTACATATTTGGAAGCAGTCAGTATCTCCTTCTTCCTAGTCTTAGTCTGGAAGCTCATCTGAAACCTGTCCCCTGTGGTGACCCTGCTGGTATTTGAAATACAAGTGGCATAGCTTCCAGAATCACAGCAACATGCAAGTTGCCATAGTACAAAAAACTGACAGATGAGTGGAGGCTGAGCAATGGTTGGAACACACTAAGTACTCAATAGATATTGGCTGTTACATTAATGATAATAGCTGATATTATTATTAAGTCTTCATCATATACCCTTCTTCAGCTCTGCCCAACCATTCTCTTCCTTAATAGTCCTCTAAACTCAAAAGTGAAAATGAGAGAAATGGAAAAGTCATTATATGGAAGAGACTCAAGGAATAGAGGAGGAATTACTGAAGAAACTTTATTCATAGAACAAGTGTGAAGTTTTCTTTCTGTTGGTATTAAAAGAGAATTGTAAGGCTGTAATGCTGTCTCTCTATGCCTGAAAGGGAAGTAGTCACTGTAATCATGTACTTTGAACCACACGCTAGTTAGCACCTTCCTTCTTCATTGGAGAACCATGAAATCTATTACGCTCCCTTAGGAGGGCAGTTTTCAATGAGAAATGGCTACATTTGTAAAGAACATATCGACCATGATGGAATGATTTTATCCACATCTACACAGTGATGACAAAATTGGACATGACTAAAAGATTTGGGCAGTCCAATTCTCCACAGCAAACACTAGAGACAAATGTCACGGTGCCCATAAAAATGCCCTGGTGTGTCACAGAGCACTGATCTAAGTCTTTAATTCACCTCCTGGTGTGGGTTGCCTTGCAGAGGTTTCAGATCAGCCATTTCCAAGTGTTTTTAAGACTATGACTTTTTTCAGAAAAACAAAATACTACATAAAATCCAAATATGTAAGTAAAAATAGAAATAGACCTGAGCTACTCTGGTTTTATAGATATGAAGATGGGAGTCCCCCTCTTTCCCTCCACAACTCAGCATTTGCCCCTGAGCCTTTCAAGGAATTTTCCAGGCTCCCTGAAGTCAAAGGAGGTCTATGAGCACTCTCCCTTTCCCCCTCCCCACTTCCACACATAAACTCAAGCATTAACTTGGAGATGATCAGAGAAAAGTTGGGGCAGTGGCATGGTATTCGGAAAAAAGAAGAGACTGATCATTTATCCCCCAAAGACTGATCATTGTCTGAAGGGACTTTTGTAAAATTACTGAATCAGACTAAGTTCTAAACTGCATTAGACTAATACTATTAATTATTTTCTCTTTAATCTTAGTAAGTAGAGGCTCATGAGGAATAACAGATCAGCTCCAGGCAAATTTAAGAAACTACATTTCCTCTAGAAGAAAGAGAAACTGACTACTTTTGAATATAGTCACTGAAAATATGATGAATAATAGTGGGACATTGTTAGAAATTATAACAAAAGATAAAAACATGATGAAGAGCACCAGAATATTATCAGATATAGTATCAGAAGATGGGGGCCTAGGTTGGAAGACACTCAAAATACAACTGGGGAAAGCTGCCTCCTCAAAGTAGAGGTGACCATGATGATGCAAATAGAAAGATTTTGGAACCGTCATCTGCTGATTAAGCAAAACTCAAAATGAGGGGGGACACAACTGCAGGAATCCTTAATGATGGGAACATGGAATGTATGAAGTTGTCAAAAATGAAATGGAATACATAAAGATAGACATCCTAGGTATTAGTGAACTAAAATGGGCAAGTACTTGCCAATCTGGAAGTCATGGATTAATTACTATGCCAGAAACGACAAATTCAAGAGGAATGGCATAGCATTTATCATTAAAAAGAGCATATCAAGGTCTGTCTTGAAGTACAACCACTGTCTGTGATAGGATAATATCCATACACAAGAATATGATCAAGGAAGACCAGTAAACACCACTATTATTCAAATTTATGCATCAACCACCAAAGCTAGAGAGGATGAAATTGAAGAATTCTAACAATTTTTTCAGTCTGAAAATGATCAAACATGCAATCAAGACGTATTGATAATTGCCGGTGATTGAAATGCAAAGATTGGAAACAAAGAGGAAGGGTCAGTAGTTAGAAAGTATGGTCTTGGTGCTAGAAATGATGCTAGAGATCACATGATAGAATTTTGCAAGTCTAATGACTTAATCATTGCAAATACCTTTTTTAAATAACATAAAATGTAAGTATACCCATAGACTTCATCAGATGGAATACGAAGGAATCAAACTGATTACATCTATGGAAGGAGACAGTAGAAAAGCTCAATATTGTCAGCCACAGCAAAGCCAGGGACTGACTGTGGAAGAGACTATTATTGCTTATATGCAAGTTCAGACTGAAGTTTAAGAAAATTAAAATAAGTCCATGAGAATCAAAACCTTGAACATATCTCACCTGAATTTAGAGATCATCTCAAGAACGGACCTGATGTATTAGACATTAATGATGGATAATCAGAACACCTGTGAGATGGCATTAAGAACATCATACAGGAAGAAAGGAAAATATCATTAAAAACACAGGAATGAAGAAAAGACCAAAATGGGTGTCAGAAGGGACTTTGAAACTTGCTTTCCAGAGTACATATGCTAAAACAACTGGCAGAAATGAAGACGTAAAAGAGTTGAACAGAAAATTTCAAAAGGCAACTAGAAAAGACAAAGTGAAGAATTATAATGAAGTATGCAAAAACTTTGAGTTAAAAAATCAAGAGGAAAGAAAATGCATAGCATTTCACAAGCTGAAAGACCTGAAGAAAAGTTCAAGTCTCGATTTGCAATTTTGAAGGATTCCATGGGCAAAATATTGAAGGATTAAAAAGCATCAAATAATGATGGAAGGAATACACAGAGTCATTGTCCCTAAAAGAAATGGCCTATGTGCAGCCTTTCAAGAAGTAGCATATGATCAAGAATTGATGGCACTGAAGGAAGAAGTCCAAGCTGCACTGAAGGTATTGGCAAAAAACAAGGCTCCAGGAATTGATGGAATAAAAATTAAAATATTTCAACCAAGTGATGCAGCACTGATGGCACTCACTCATCTATGTCAGGAAGACAGCTACCTGGCCAACTGATTAGAAGAGAGCCATATGTGTGCCCATTTCAAAGAGCAATGACCTAATGGAATTGGAAATCATCTAACAATGTCATTAATGTTACATGCAAGAAAAATTTTGCCAAAGATTACTCAAAAATAACTGCAACAGTACATTTACAGGGAACTTGCAAAAATTCAAGCCAGGTTCAGAAGAGGATGTGGAGCTAAGGATATCATTGCTGATGTCAGATGGATCTTGGATGAAAGCAGAGAATACAATAAAGATGTTCGCTTGTGTTTTATGCAAAAGCTTTAGACTGTGTGGATCATAACTAGCTATGTGAAGAATGGGTATTCCAGAACACTTGATTGTGTTCATGAGGAACATCTACATAGACCAAGAGGCAGTCATTTGAGCAGAACAAGGAAATATTGAATGGTTTAAAATCAGGAATGATGTGTGTCAGGGCTGTATTCTTTCACCATACTTATTCAATCTGTATGCTGAGCAAATAATCTTTAAAATTGGATTATATGAAGAAGAGTGTAGCATCAGGATTGGAGGAAGACTGACTCACTAACAACCTATGATATGCAACTGATACAACCTTACTTGCTGAAAGCGAAGAGCGCTTAAAATACTTACTGATGAAGATCAAAGACCACAGCCTTCAATATGGGTTGCACCTCAATGTAAAGAAAACAAAAATCCTCACAACTGAAACAACAAATAACACCATGATAAATGGAGAAAAGACTGAAGTTGTCAATGACTTTATTTTGCTCGGATCAATCATCAACACTCATGTAAGCACCAGTCAAGAAATCAAATGACGTATTACATTAGACAAATAAGCTGCACAAGACCTCTTTAAAGTGTTCATGAGCAAAGATGTCAGTTTGAGGACTAACATGTGTCTGACCCAAGCCATGGTATTTTCAATTGTCTCATATGCATTCAAAAGTTGAATAATAGATAAGGAAGACATTAGAAGAATTACTGCATTTGAGTTATGGTGTTGGAGAAGAATATTAACAGTACCATGGACTGCCAGAACAAATAAATCTGTGTTGGAAGAAGTACAGCCAGAATGCTCCTTAGAAGCAAAGATGGTGAGACTTCATCTCCCATTTGAACATGTTATCAGGAGCGAATACTCCCTGGAGAAGGATATCATGCTTGATAAAGTGGAGGCTCAGTGAAAAAGAAGACCAAAAGATCCAACAAGATGGATTGACACATGGCAGCAACATCGGGCTCAAACGTAACAACAGCTGTGAGAATGACGCAGGACCAGGCTGTGTTTCTTTCTGTTGTGTATTGAAGGCACCTCACAACAACATTTCAGTACATTTTAGTTTGGTTTTAAGAAAATTTGCAACCTTGTATGCTTTGTCTTTTTCATTCCAGAACCGAGTTTCTCAAGTTCAGCCCTTGGCATTTGAGTCAGATAATCAAACCCACCAGTCAATTCTCGTAAATCCCATACAGGGTCACTATGTTGGAACCAATAGCACTTAACAACAATAAGAACCAATTCTTTGTTATGGATATCTGTCCTGTGCATTATGGGATGTTTAATAGTATCTCTAACTTCTACCTGTTAAGTTTTAGTAGCACTTCTGGCCTCCCCAGTTGTGAAAACCAAAATGTTTTCTCTCCAAGACTGAAACTCAAAGGGAACACACAAGCAGGCTTGTAAGCTCGCTAGCAACCATGTTGGTCTACATTTGAGTGGAAGTTGGGGAAAGTCAGTAACAAATATGTGGGCTGAGTTCCACAGACTCCTGTCAACCTCGAGATGAGAGAGAGAAGAGGAAAGAGGAGAGAGAGAAGAGAGAGAAGAGGACAGTTGTTCCAAAGTTTAAGAACTCCTGAACCCATGGACATTGACCTAGCCATGGAGGGCTAGAGCTGAGAATGAAGCATCCAGATGATATGAAGTGGGGGGAGACACACAAGAATGCCCAAACTTACAGATAGTACCTATATGACCTAGCTTCAATGGCTTGATGATCAAAGCTCAACAAGAGGAAGATAAAGAAATTTGACAAAGGAAGCAAGTGTAAATTGCTACAATTTGATTAACTTGACCTACACTTACAGATGTAGTAACTCAAAATACCACCCGATAGGCAAGGAGTCTTCACATCAAGGATCAAGCCTCGGTACACAGGTTTGATAGGAACAAGCAACATAGACATTGACTACCTAAAAGGGGGAGGGGGAGCTACAAAGGCATAAAGTGGCTGGCTTACAAGTTTTCAAAAGGAAATTTAGTTTCAGAGCATACAGGGAAAGGTATAATCCCCACTGAATAGTTTTCATCTTGTCTAGATGGGTCTGGTGAAAGGAGATGGGGATAAGATTCTTATGATTCAATAGTGAGTAATTGTTATC
>NW_006408532.1:25876433-25881500 GCF_000296735.1 Chrysochloris asiatica | reverse complement strand
GGGGGAGTAGTTAATCTTATATCCCAGGAACAGAGGACCCTAGGACCATCAAGGGAGAAGAGCATGAGCAGCATGTGGGAACCTATCCAGAGAAGCAGTGACATCAGAGATGGTGGGAGAGATGATGGCATGGAGAGAAAGAGCAGCTGAAGACTCTCAACTCATGGAAAGAGAAAGGCTGTGTGCTGGCAGACAGGAGGCAGGCTTCCAGAATGTGTCTTTTGGTTGTTTAAATGATTATATATTCCTGAGTGTTTGGGTGTATTTCAAAAAAAAAAAACAACAACAACAACACAGAGGGAATAGAAGCAAATACTGTTAAATGATGCTATTGTAATCACTGCAATGCAACAAAATATGATAAGGATGAGTGTAAAACCAATGTTCTCCCATGTAAACCATCACTCAATTCACAATAAAAGTCTTTCAAAAAGTCCGGGGAGGAAGGTAACAAAGGTAAATACTTTTAACTGGTAGTGAACAGGGGATTGTAAGCATTGCAATGATTTGTTGAATGTAGCGCTGATGATCTTCCCTATAAACCTTCACTCAATTTACAATTACATGATTATTTTTTAAAAAATGTTTTCTGACTTTGCCTAAGATAAAACCCACCCATCCATCCACACAGTGAGAGCCTTATTCTAAACGCACCTCTTCCAAACCGGTCCCCACAGTGACAGAGAAAATCTAAGACATAAATCTAATCAAGGGTGTCCTTTGCTTAAAATCCTTCTATTCATTTGCTATATATAACATTCATGAGTACCTATCTTGTTGACGAACATCCATAGCACACAGTCTTCTGAGAGCTCCTTTGACACCCTTCAGGATCTAACCCTACCACAATTGGCACCTCAACCTCCTGCAGAGCCTCCACCATCAAGATGAAATACCTGAAGCTGTTTCCTACTCTTAGGACTTTGTAGAATCCCTGGGATGTGCCAAAGTTTAATTCTCAACTGCTAATTGAAAAGTTGATGGTTTGATTCTACCCAAAGGCACCTCGGAAACAAAATTCAGCAAACTTCTTTTGAAAGCTAACAGCCATTGGAAATCCTATCAAGTGCAGTACTACTCAGACAAATGTAGGGTTGCCAGGAGTCAGGGTTGCCTCAGTAGTAGCTCGTTTGGATTGTTTATTGGTTTTTTGTTTGTTTTCATTTGGTTTGGTTTGAGGTCTTTGTACATGCCTTTCCCTCTATCAGGCATTTCCTTTCTTGAATCTACCCACCTTCCCTAAGAAGTTTGTTATTTAAACCATTCAATAAAGCTTCTTCCCCGTACCAGATTCTGAGTATACAGCTAAGAAGACAGGCACAATTCCAGTCCTGCCAATGCTCAGCTGTCATTGCACATCGGGCACACCCCGCTCTCTGTCCCTATTCCACACTATTGTAGTTCCAGGATATTTCTTTATCTCTCCTTGGAGACTGAAGACTCTGGTATGATGCTGTAGAATCAGCACTGACCTGCTAACTGCAGAGTTGGAGATTCAAACACATTGGCTGCTCCTTGGAAACCCTATACAGTGTCGCTATGAGTTGGAACTGACCAGATAATACTTAACAACAACAATAACAACTAGAGATTGAAACTCTTTGAGTGGTTATCTGTCCAGGACTTATCATATCTGTTAACAAAATGAATTTCACAGCCTAATATTTTCTCTTACTTATTCAAATTCAAATTTTTGAGGGTTACAACAATCACAAGAGTGTTAAATTCCATTCAGGAATAATGGCAAATAAATATAGTTCACACACACCAAAAAAACATATTCAGTGGGGGGAAAGAACACTAAAATGTAATTTTCATACTACATTCTAAGAACAGCAAAATAACAATAGATATTACGTTAGAGAATGAATAATCAACTCATTTCTGTTCTACTGATTTTAGAATGGCTAGAGAAAAATGACCCTAGTCGAAGCTAATTTTGAGCTTTCTCTTCAAAAGCTTGTACCAGCCAAAAGCTATGTATTAGGCTAACTCTCTACAGGTTTCTCTAAATTTCTGTCCAGACACATTGCAAACCTCACACCATCCAGTGGTCACTGCAAGTCTGCATTTAACAGGCCAACTGATTTTTATAATGTTTCAGGCAATTTCAAGTTGTCAGTAAGAACTAATAGTGTCTCGTTACTGCCTTCACTCTTGGCAGCTCCGTAACCACTTATTGGTTTTTGTCTTCATGTTCATTTTCTTCTGCTAATTCTAAATCTGTTTTTTTTTCCCCTCTGCCACCCCACTCAAAGGTCTGAAACTATAATCAGAGTGAGCCCCCAGCATAATTACAGGTGAAAGCGTCAGCTCTTCTCACAGGCTTCAAAGTTGAACCCAAAAGCCCCATACTGTATACAACCTTCTGCCAAACCAAAGCCCATTGGAACCTACGATGCTGTATGACTTAATCAATCCAGCAACTCTGTAGCTAAAGTCTTCTCTTGGGTTGATATTAAACCAACTTGTCAATCTGTAATTGTGGAGACCCACACTCCTTTTTGCCTCAAGAAGTGTAGGGATAGAAGCTGGCTGATGTTGGCTCTACCTCTCTATGTGTATTTCCATACAATCTAAAATAGGAATGGCTTACAGAACTGCTTAATTCAGAAGCCATATGGTGTATGAGGCCCTATAGTCACATGAGATCTCAGGGAGTACGTTTTACAGAATTGTTAAATATATTTCACATAGGGCTTATATTGTTGTTGTTGTTGTTAGGTGCCATCGAGTCAGTACCAACTCATAGCGATCTATGCACAGCAGAACGAAACACTGCCCAGTCCTGGGCCAGCGTCACTACTGTTGCTACACTGGAATCCATTGATGCTGCCACTTGGCCAATCCATCTCGCTGGGGGGTCTTCCTCTTCTTCTCTGACCCTCCACCTTACCAAACATGATCTCCTTCTCCAGCTACTGGTCCCTCCTGGTAATACTCAAAATTAAATTATTTCCATTAAACAGAAACTTAAGACAATTATTCCTATTTCTATCACACATATTTCTTAGGCAATGGAAAGTCTTCTGTAAGAACTGGAAGCCAAATAAACACTAGGTGCATAACATGCCAAGTATTATAAATCCAAAATAGTATTATATACTCTATGTCTTCCCTAGTGATGGCATCTGTTTTAAGAGAAAAGAATGGCAGGTCCTGTGAGACTTACTGACATTATATACATGTTGCCCTGCCTAATATCAGGAGCCAAGTATTATTATAGGCATTTTAGGTAGAACCAATAAAACAAAGCAAAACAAAACAAAAAAACACTCCTACTGTTGTCAAGTTGATTCCAGGTCATGGCAATGCCATGTGTCACAGACTTGGCTGTAATTTTCATGGAAGCAAATGCCCTGACCTTCCTTTCACAACACCACTGGGTGAGTTTGAATTACCAACCTTTAGGTTGAGAGAAAACCATTTGTGTCACTGAGGGACCTGGTAGGAACAATAAGATGACTAAAATATGCTTGAGCCCAGGAGAACTCAAAATCCATTGTAGCCCTTAAAACTGAAATTACCATAAAAAGTATGTTGACTCAAAGGCCCACAGATTCATTGACTGTACTTGAAGTGTGTGTCACGGAGAAAGGACATGGGAAGTGAGCAGTGTCCTAAATGAGGAGGATTATGAACGGTATTGAAAGGAAAGGTAGAGGGACTCAGGGAAGCAGGCCACTGGCTCAGATCCCAAGAAGAGGAGGATGAAGGATGAGCCAGATACAAGAGCCAGACCCAGCAGAAAGCAAGCAAGCTCTGCCTGAGTGTCCACACCACAGTGTATAGAATGTGCCTTCAGGAGTCTGGTGAGAAAGTGTGGTGTCTTCAAAGACAGGCTGAGAAAGATCAAACGTAACGAAAGAAGTAAAACGCAGATGCTTTAAATAGAAACGATACATCTCTTTTAAAATACTTGTTATCTCCCTTAACTTCATGCAGACTTTTGCCCCACCACTTCACCATAACAGTTCCTGTCAACCTCACCAATGACTTCCCTTTTGCTAAATCCAATGGCCACATCTCGTTCTCCTCCTATTTGATCTCCTACTTGATCTACATCCAGTCCGGCTGCTCATTCTGTACTCTTGGAAGCACATCAGTCTTTGAGCACTTCTGGTTATCCTCTGTTCTCTCTGACTCCTGTTCCTCCTCAGGCTCTTACTCATCAACCTGCAAATTTTGTAGCATCCTAGGACTAAGTTCCTTTAGCACCTCACTTCTAGGTGATTTCATCCAGCCTCACTGTAATGAGTATAATCTAGATGTTGACTACCTCCAGATGTGTATCTTCCACCTGTGCCCTGTCTTTAACTCCAGCCATGTAGTATATCTGATTACTAAACATCTCTACTTGCATGCCTAACAGGCATCTCAAATTTAACTTGTTCAAGACTAAGCTCCTATTTTACCCCAACTCTATCCCCCCCCCATATTTTTCCCCTCATAGTAAATGACAATTCCTTTTTTCGAACTATATCTCTGTTTTGTAATATAGCTTTTTAAAATACAACTTTTTAAGAACAACCTTCAGAATCTATTCTCACATAACTATCCAATTTGTCAGGAAATTCTGTCCTTACCTTCAAAATATATCTGGAATCCAATCAATTTTCACCATTTCTCTGTGACACCCTGGTCCAAGCTATCAGCTCTTGCCTAGAATGTTATCACTGGGTAGATACTAGAATGCCTGGCAACTATCACTCATCTTCTCTGGCCACAGTCCATCCTTAGCACTGTAAGCAGATTTATTCTTTTAAAATTGTTGTTGTTAAGTGGTCTTTGGCTGGGTTCTCTAGAAAAGCAAGACCAGTGAAACATGTAAGTATATGTATACATATATAGTTTATATCAAAGCAATGGTTCTCAATCATAGCAGTGAGAGTCCCAAGTCTGGGTCAGATTAACCAAGATCAGCAAACTGAAAAACAGGTCCAGTAGGCAGACAGGCAGGTAGGCAGACAAACAATAAAGCAGGCCACTGGCTCAATTCCAAAGAAGTGCAGGTTGGAGGATGAGCCAGATACAAGATCCAGACCCAGCACAAAGCAAGAAAGCTTT
>NW_006408532.1:25860973-25875312 GCF_000296735.1 Chrysochloris asiatica | reverse complement strand
GGCAATAATTTTCTTCTGTTCTGTTTATTGTTGTGTCTTCAGAAAATGTAATAGTAACTAGTACTTGATATGCTCTCAACTATGAAAGAATAAAGACAATGTAGAAGATAGCTTAAAGAGGGCAGGGAACAATGGGAAGCAGAAATGCTAGAATAAGAACACAGCAGAGGTCCAACAAACAAGAAAGGGGTCCTGAACAGAGGCAATGACAGAAACAATAGACAGACCTGTAGACACAGAGCCTATTCATCTTGAAGATGGGTATATGGTAGGAAGTGAGTGTCCCCAAATTTAATTGTCCACAGAATTTGGGAACGATTTATAGACTTGTAATTCCACAAGAACCTTCTTTAGGAAACTCAAGATTAAATGATCTCTAAGATATTCCCCTAGCACTAAAGTTTGATGAGTCAGAATCAAAATCACAGATGGTTTAGGATAATTAGGCCATGTGGTCTCTTTGTTACATATAATTATAGAATCCCATATGTAATGTGGGTATCTGACCTCCAAGATAAAGAGCAAGAACACTCTATGAGTTAGAATGTACACAGAATCCGGCTAGCATGAACATATGTGATGTTTAGTGCTATCAAGTGGGTTCTGACTCATAGCAACCCTGTATAGGGGTTTCCAGGGAGCTACCAGTGAATATGAATTGCTGATTTTGTGGTTCACAGTCCAGTGCTGATCCTACAGCACCACACCAAGGGTCGTAAACACATCTAATTGTCTTACATCACAAGAAATCTCTGATTGGGAAGTCCAGTTTGGGTGACAGCCAACCATCAGATCTTCAAGTGGTTTTTCTTTCAGTTTCGCTTTTTGATTCAGGATTGCATACTAATTACTGCTACTCTGGTGGTGACTGTGGTAGTGTGCCGTGGAGTTGGTTCCAACTCATAGTGACTCTGTATAGGGTTTCCGAGGCTATAACTCTTTAAAGGAGCAGAAAGCCTCATCTTTCACCCATGGAACGGCTGGTAGCTTCATACGGCTGACCTTGAGGTTATCAGCCCAACTCATAACCACTCGCTACCAGAGCTCCTTATTGTTTATACCAGAAAAGAAGGAAGAGACAGCAAAATTTTTGTCTTCATAAATCTCTGTCTTTTTATCTAGGAAGAAAAAAACAATCTTCCTGGAAAATGTCAACAGGCTCATTGACCACCATGTCCTGTGGCCACTCAGAGCTGCAAAGGAGGCTAGTCAAAAGGTCTGGACCTGTCAAGATCCCCTTGAGTTGGGGGAGGGAACTCCAATGCCTAAAATCAAGGACTCTCTAACACCATCAAAACAAAATAGAGTCTATTAGCAGGAAAGAAGTGGGAATAAAAGCAATTGCATGGACAAGGAAGAAAACCCCTGGGTCGTGCTAGTGGTTAAGCACTTGGCTACTAATCAAAAGTCTGACACTTCAAATCTACCCAGAGGCATGTCAGAAGAAAGACCTGATGATCTACTTTCAAAAACCTATGGAGCACAGTTTGACACACATGGGGTTGCCATGAATCAGAATAACTCCAAGTCAACTAGCTGGTTTAGTTTGGGTTTGGGTTTGGGTTATTGGCAAAGGCCATTTTGGCAAAGCTGCCAGTGGTTACGTCTGACAGCTTAAATGGCTACCATCTGGTGGCAGGCAGTTCCTGATGCTACATGGGGTGCACATCGCCTGCCTACCTTTTCTGATTAGCAGTGGCAACCTGACTGAGCTGAGACGGGAAGTACTTACAATCGAGGCACTTCTAGGAGCAGAGAAAGAAGATCCATGTATACCAGCAGCACTGAAATGGACAAGGCATAAGGCAGTAGCAAGTAACACAAACAGCTTGTGTCGGCTACTCTTTTTTCACCTCACTAAATAGCTCTCAGCCTGTGACAAGTAAACTAAAATGAATCCTTGTCTGCTGGCAATCCCTTTTTTCTTCCTAGTGATGCCACAAACTGGATCGCTTAGAACAGAATTGATTCTCCCAGTTCTGTAGGCTGGAAGAACAAAGTCTGAGTGGGAGCAGGCCGTGTTCTCTCCAAAGACTGTGGAGAAGGATCCTCACTTGTTACTCCCAGCTCCTGGTTGTTGTTGTTGTTAAGTGCTGTGGAGTTGGTTCAGACTTATAGTGTTTCTGAGGAGTGACTGGTGAGTTTGAACCACTGACCTTGCAGTCCAGTTTTTATCCTACAACATTGCACTAGCTTCTGGTGGTGGTAGTGGTTTATGTGTTGTGGAGTCATTTTCAACTCATAAGTGACCCTGTATAGGGTTTCCGAGGCTATAAATCTTTATGGGAGCAGAAAACCTCATCTTTCTTCCACGGAACAACTGGTAGTTTTGAACTTCTGACCTTGATGTTAGCACCCCGACTCATAACCACTACACTACCAGAGCACCTTAGCTTCTGGTAGCATTCTGCATTTGTTAACTGGTGGCAGCGTAATTCCAATCTCTGCTTCCTCTTCACACAGCCATCTTTCCTTGTCTGTGCTTCTTCTCCTCCTCTTCTAAGGAGACTGGACTGGAATCCACCTTACACCCTTATGACATTATGACAACTTAACAAATTACCTCTCCAAAGACCCTATTTCCAGACAAGGTCACATTCACAGATACTTGGGGTTGGGACTTGAATATATCTTTGTGAGGGGCACAATTCAATGCATAACAGCCACTATGTCAACTTCTGCTTCTTTGGTATCTGAATGTCAACTGTTCATATTGAAGAGAAAATAAATGGACCTCTGGAGAGGTGTGGGCCGGTAGAACCACACATTCATCCAGATATCTGATTGAAACACAAGTAAAACAAGCTTTAAGCTGTCCTCACCAAGTTCTAAATATGATGAACTGTACCATACACACAACCCTTCAATAAGAACTTGAGATATATTGATCTTGGAACTTTGTATCTGAAAAAATGTCTCAACCTCAGAGTACCAGTATTTCTTCACCATTTTTAGTATCTACTTTTATAATTCATTTCTCAAAGGCACAACTAGCCATAAGTCTAAAAGTGTTCCATTTCCAAACCCAAGCCATTTTTATGCAAATTGTTCAACTTCCTGGGCTATATGAGTCCAAGAAGAACATTTCATTTGTTAAAAGGTCTGCATTGCAAAGGCTTTCTCCCTTACAGCACAAGCTTCAGGACAGCAGGGATTTTTTGCTGGATTTGTTTATACAGTCTCCCCAGAAACTAACCCAGTGCCAGGCACATCAAAAGCATTCAGGAAATATTTATTAAAATCAAGTCATAGGACACACGTCCTTCTTGTGCTACATGATAAGTCCTACATCACTTTCTTCTTGGGGATTCAGATCTTGATGGAGTACCTTTCAAGATCAATGATGTGCCCTAGGTGAGAAATAGGCAAACTCTCAAGACACTTGGAAACCAGGGATCTGGTTTTAGATCCAGAGTAATAGCTCTCCTTATTAAGGAGTTGTCATGCTAAGGAGCTCTGGTAGCCTGGTAGCATAGTGGTCACAAGTCAGTCTACTAACCTCAAGGTCAGGAGTTCAAAACTACCAGCTGTTCCACAGGAGAAAGATGAGGCTTTCTGCTCCCGTAAAGATTTTCAGCCTCAGAAACCCTATGCAGGGTCACTATGAGTCGGAACCAACTCCATAGCACACCACCACCATGCTAGGAAGCCACTCCATGTCAGTAATCATAACAAACACACAAGTTCTAGGATCTATCCCAAAGTGATTTGCGTACAGTAACCAGGAACCAGTTGCAACAACAAGTCAGCTTCAACTCACAGAGTGTGTCAGAATAGAACTGCACTCCATACGGTTTATTTTTGTTTTTGTTTTTATTCCCCCACACACACATTGTTCTGTAACACTAGTTGCAGTCTGCAATAAAGCAGCCCTCGCCCCATTTTCACCCTGAGCTCTCCATTTCTATTTATCCAGTTCCCCTGCCTTCTCAACTTTGTTTTGGTCTCATACAGTTGACTGTGCTACAGAGCACATCTTCCCCAGATGTTACTGTTTCTTTTATAAGTTAGTCTATTATTTGATTGAGAGGTGGACTTCAGGAATGGTTTCAGTTGCATGTTTGAAAGGCGACTTCGGGCAAGAGTCTTGGAGGTTCCTTCAGTTTCAATCAAACAGTAAGCCTTGCCTTTAAATGAATTTGAGTTTTGCTCTACATTTTGCTTCCAACCTGGACCTTCCATTGTGTCCCTGGTTAGAATGGTCTATAGTGGTAGCCAGGCACCATCAAGTTCTTCTGGTCTTAGTCTAGAGGAGGCTGTGGTTCATATGGGCCATTAGTCCTTTGGACTAATTGCTTTCTTGAATCTTTGGTTTTCTTTCTTCACTTTCCCTTGCTTCTGGTGGGAAGAGACTAATCGTTGTATCTTATAGATGGCCACTCACAAACTTTTAAGACTCCAGATGCCATTCATTAAATTAGGATGTGGAACGTTGTCTTTATGTACTATGTCATGCCAGTTAACCTGTATGTTCCCCCAAGACTATGGTCCTTAGCCTTCCAGTTCATAGCTTAGTTCTTTGAGGTGTTTTGTTATGTCTACGAAGTCTCCATATTTATACCTCCTTTGTGCTCTAATATGTAAATATGAATATACATTCAGTATATTACAAATAGAGACAAATATACAGCCATATCTATATATGCACACAGATATAGTACCATATGACCTCCTAAACAATTTAGCCTACATTTCAGCTTATGTATTTACCTCGCAAATTATTATCTGTTGCCACTGCTGTTGCAGGATTGTGTATGTTACACCATGTTATTATTGTTAGTAAGTGCTGTCAAATCAGTTCTGACTCATAACAAACCTGTATAAGGTTTTCAAAAAGTGGCTGGTGAGCTTTGAACCACTGACCTTGCAGTTCAAACCAAATTTGCAGTCCAGCGCATTAACCTGAAGCACCACACCAGGGCTCCATGTTATGCCATGTTACTGTTGTTGTTAAGTGTCGTTGAGTCAGTTCTGACTCATAGCTACCCTGTATAGGCTTTCCAAGGAATGGCTGGTGAACTTGAACCACAGACCTTGTGCTTCAAACTGACCTTGCAGTTTAGTGCATTAACCCACAGCACCACACCAGGACTCCATGTTCTGCCATATTTGTCCTTTATTCTTGTGTCTTCCTTTACCTTTGTCATGATGAGCTGACTACACCCATATTGTATATTGCCTTTCCCTTCACCAGAGTTAACACATGTCTACTATCTAGTTTAATTTTCTTCGACTTCACTTAAACTTGCATTTGAGCAATTGATTGTCTGCTCCACAGTCAGTCCCTAGCATTGTTCTGATAATATAGAACTTCTCCACTGTCTATTCCTATAGATACAGTTGATTTAATTCCCATGCACTCCATCTGGGGAGGTCCATGTGTATAGTTGTAATTTGTGTTGTTGAAAAAGAGTATTTGCAATGAAGAAGTTGATAGTCTTTAAAAGTTATATCATGCCATGTCTGGCATTTTTAGCAACAAGATCATATTTTCCATTCACTAATCCTTCTTCTTTGTTTCCAACTTGCACATTCCAATCACCAGTAATTATCAATGCATCTTGATCACATGTTTGACCACTTTCAGGCTACAGAAGTTGGTAAAAATCTTCAATTTCATCATCCTTAGCATTTGAATAGCCATATTTACTGATCTTCCATGTTACTGTTGCTCAGTTAGATCTCCAGTTATAGAGCCAGCCCTAACTCATAGGATCCCTGTATAGGGTTTCCAAGGAATAGCTGACCTGTGTTTAGCAGTCCAGTGATTAGTTTACAGCACCACACCAGAATTCAGGTCTACCTTGTATGCCTGTGGATATTATTTATACTGTTTTCCATAGTGGTCGTACCGTTTTACAGTCCCAAAAGTAGAGAGCTTCAAAAGTTCATGTAAAACATAGAATTAAAAGATAAGGGGAAATTTCCACAATTTTTCAGGCCCTCTCATATAAGAATTCCTATCTTCTCACAACCCCACCAGCATTTGTTGGTTTCTGTTGTTGCTTGTTTTCATCAGTGCCATTATTGCCAGGGTGAGATTATACCTCAGTGTAGTTTTTATTTGCATCTGTCCAATTGCCGATGATCTCAAGCTTCTCTTCATGTGTTTGCTAACTACCTGAATGTCTACTTTAGTCATATATCTTTGACCATTTTTAAATTAGGTTGTTCATCCTTTTTGTTGTTAAGGTACTAAAGTTTTCTATAAATTTTAAGGATTTATACCTTTGTCATATACATCATTGCCAAAGAAGATTTTGTGTATTTGTAGGTTCTCTTTTTACTCTTGTGATGAAGTATTTTGATGAAAATAACTAATTTTTAGAAGGTCTCAGTTACCTAATGTATCATCTGCTCTTTGTGCGTTTTTAATTATAATTGATATTTAATTTATGCCATAAACTAAGGCCCCTAGCTTTGTTCCTATGTCTTCACCCATGAACTTTATAGTTTTAGGTTTAAGATTTAGGTCTTTCATCCATTTTGAGTTAGTTTCTATAGATGGTTTGAGATATTGGTCTTGTTTCATTTTTCTGCAAATCCATATCCAGTTTTAGAGATTATTTCTACTCCGTTTAACAAACATTGCCACTTTATCAAAGATCAGCTGACCATAGCTGGATGGATTTACATATCTGGGTTTTCAATTCTGTTCCACTGGTCTATGTGTCTGTAATTGTACCTGCACCAGCATGCTTTGATTATTATGGCTGAGATTAGGTTCTGAGATTAGGAAGTGTGAGTCCTCCTATTTTTTTCTTCTTTTTCAGTAATGCTTTAGCTATCTAGAGGCACTTTCCTTTCTATACAATGGTGATTGGTGTTTCCATTTTATTAAAGGATGCTACTGGAATTTGGAGTTCTGGTGTGGTGCTATGGGTTAATGTGTTGGACTGCAAAGTCGTTTTGAGCTGCAAGATAGGCAGTTCAAGCTCACCAGCCGCTCCTAGAAAACTCTATACAGTATTGCTAAGGGTCAGAACTGACTCAGCGACGGCACTTAACAACAACAACAACAGCTGGAATTTGCATCAGGATTACATTGTGTGTTTAGATAGCTTTGGATTGTTGTCGTTGGGTTGTTAGATGCAGTTAAGTCATTTCCAACTCATAACAACCCTATGCACAACTGAAGGAAACACGGTCCAGTTCCTCATCAGCCTCACAATTGTTGTTATGTTTGAGCCCTTTGTTGCTGCCACTCCGTTAATCCATCTCAATGGGGGTCTTCCTCTTTAGGTTGACCTTCCATTTTACCAAGTATGATATCCTTCTCCAGGGACTGGTCCCTTCTGATAACATGTCTGAAGTATGAGAGAAAAAGTCTGTCTTCTAAGGAACATTCTGGTTATATTTCTTCCAAGACACTTTTTTTCTTCTTCATTTAATATTGTTCACCAACACCATAACTCAAATGCATCAATTATTCTTTATTAATTGTCCAACTTTCACATGCATATGAAGCTATTAAAAATACCATGTCTTGAATCAGGAGCACCTTAGTCCTCAAGCTGATATCTTTGCTCTTGAACACTTTGAAGAGGTCTTCTGCGGTAGATTTCTTGTTATCTGACTTCTTGATGTTGCTTCCATGAGTGTAGATTGTGAATCCAAGCAAAATGAAGTTTTTGACAACTTCAATCTTTTCTCCATCTATCATGATATTATTTAATGGTTCAGTTGTTCTGATTTTTGTTTTCTTTACATTGAGGTACAATCCATACTGAAGACTGTAGTCTTTGATCTTCATCAGTAAGTATTTTAGCTCCTATTCCTTCTAGCAAACAAGGTCATATTATCTGCATATCACAGGTTTTTAATGACCTCGTCAGATTCTTCTATTCTTGTGGATTTTTAAATTTTCTACCTCAGTCTGTGTTAGGAGATCTGGTAGCATAGTGGTTACGAATCAGGCTGCGAACCGCAAGGTCAGCAGTTCGAAACTACCAGCTGCTCCGCGAGAGAAAGATGAGGCTTTCTGCTCCCATAAAGATTTACAGCCTCGGAAACCCTGTACAGGATCGCTATGAGTCAGAACTGACTCCATGGCACATAACAACAACAACAACAAACCTCAGTCTGTGTTAGTTTAGGTAGGTAATGTGTTTCTAGAAATTTGTCCATTTTTTCTGTTTTCAAATTTGTTGGCATACAATTTTTCATGCTACTCCATTATGATCCTTTTAATTTCATTTGGCTCAGTTAATGTTACTTATATCATTTCTCATTTTGATTATTTTCCTTCTTTTCCTTCATCATTTGGGCAGTGGTTTGTCAATTTTATTGCTCTTCTCAAAGAGCCAATGTCTAATTTAGTTTACTCTTGCTATTATTTTGTTTAATTTCTTTCTTCTATAATTTGTCTTATTTACTTTCTTTTGGTAACTATGGGCTTCCCTTGCTGCTCTTTTTCTATTTGTTTAAGTTGTAAAGTTAAGTTATTGATGTTGATCCTTTCTTCATTTTAATGTATACATTTATTGCTATAAATTACTCTCTAAGTATTACATTTGCTGTGTCCTAAAGGTATTGGCACACTGTGTTTTCATTCTCATTTTTTCCTTTTTAATTTATTTTATTACCCAGTCATTTTAAGTAAGGTGTTATTTAGTTTCTATATATTTAACTTTTTCCTCTGCTCTTTCTGTTGTGAATTTATAGACTGTAGCATTGTGATTACACAAGTTGCTTTGTATTATTTGAATGTTTTGTTATTATTTTTAATTTATTGAGGTTTATTTTGTGGCTTAAAATATGGTCTGTGCTAAATAATGATATATGTGCTCTGGAGAAGAATGAGCACTATGTTACTGTTGGGTTGAGTGATCATATTTCTATGAAGTCAAGTTAGATAGATTATTTACATCTTCTGTATCTTTGTTGAGTTTCTTTCTGATTGTTCTGTCCATCATTGATAGTGGCATGCTAAAGTCTCCTTCTGTTACTGTGAAACTGTAGTTCCCTTTTCAATGCTATTAGAGTTTGTATTATGTATGTTTGGTACATAAATATTTATTATAGTTATGTCGTCTTGGTGTAGTGATCCTTTAATCATTATATAATGCCTTTCTTTGTAAATTGTGATGGATTTTGACTTAAAGTCTATTTTGACAGAAATTAATATTTGCACTCCTACTCTTTATTTGGGTTACTGTTTGTTTGATATGTTTTTTCCATCCTTTGATTTTTACTCTCTGTATATCTTTGTCAGGTGTGTCTCATGTAAGCAACATATTAATGGGTCATGTTTTTAATCCATTTGCCACTCTGTCTTGACTAGTTTATTTAAACCATTTACGTTTAGCGTGATTATCAATAGATATTAATTTACTGCTGTCATCTTATTACACTTGTGTGTGTGTGTGTGTGTGTGTGTGTGTGTGTGGTGGTTGTTCTGCTTAATTTTCTGTATAGAATTCTTTTTGTTTATGGGTTTCTTTTCATTTCTTTTGTTGATTTTGTATTTCCTGTCTTAATGATTTCCTTCTTTTTGATTTTAGTGAGTAGGATTGTTAATTTTCTTTGTGATTGTGCTGAGATTTACCTTCATTTTCCTAAATTCAATTAATCTGTTACTCCTTGACATCACCCAGACTTCCCCACCATGTGGAAACTCTAGGACTGCACCATTCATTCATCATTGACATTGAGATCTGTGGTTCCCAGTTTTCAGTTTTATGACATTATTTTAATTCTTTTTTTTTTTTTTTTTTAATTTGGGTTGGTATCCAAATGGTGCTACTATGTATCTTCATCTCATGTTGTTGTTTGATGTCACTGGTTCTCTATTCAATGGAACACTTTATTATTTCTTGTAAATTTAGTCTATTTTTACAATTTCCATTGATTTCTTTCTTTTGCTTTAAATGTCCTAGTTTCACTAGATATGTAATTCTTGGTTGGGAAATCTTTTCTTTCTGTCATCCTACCGTCTTTTGACTGCATGATTTCTGCTAAGAAATCTTGCCTACTATTGTACAATAGACACTTGAGTGGGATAGAAAAGAATGTTGGGAAACATGATTAGAGAAAACTTGTAAGCCCATCTTCAGCCTATAACTGATTGGAATACTTAAAAGGGGTTCTAGAACTTGCTCAGTGAAATAGGCCTCATGCAAAGCCCTTACAGAGCATAAGACCTTAGGTGGAATCCTGAGTCACATCCAGAACCTTATGAGGTGGGACATTCCCACTAAAAAGGATAAGCAGACCAGCCCTACAGTGACTGAAGATACATCTTCAAAGAAAGATCATCAGGAAAAAAAAAAAAATGTCAGCATGACTAGCTACTACTCGAATAAGCAAGCTGTTCACCAGGAAGACATCAAGGCTAGCAATCAAGTTCCTTCAGGACAAACTCCCCTCTATGACTGAAACTCAAAGGGAACACACAAACAAGCATGTAAACTTGCTGGCAACCACATTGGTCTCCTGGTGAGTGGAAGAGGGAGAAAGGCAGCAATGAAATATGGGCTGAGTTCAACCACAGTCCACTGACTCCCGCTGACCTGGAGATGAGAGAGAGAAGAGGAAGGGCTGGTTGGTCCAAAGTGTGGTGACACCTGGGGACACCTGAGTCCATGAACAAGGACATAGCCACAGAGTGCTAGAGCTGAGTGAAGCATCCAGCTGATATGAAGTGAGGGGAGATGCACAAGAACACCCAAACTTTCAGACAGTACCCATTTAACCTAGCCTCCATGGCTCGATAATTAGAACTCAACTAGAGGAAGATTACAAATATATATATATATGTTTTTTGTTTTTTTTTTAATAAAGGAAACAAGAGTAAATTGTTACAGTTTGATGAATCTGACCTATACTCAGAGTGGTAGTAACTCTAAATACTAACAGAGATGGAAGGAGTCTTCACATCAAGTATCAATGCTATCCCCTCTGTACACAGAGTAGATAGGAATGAGCAACTTAGACATTGGCTACCTAAAATGAAGGGGTGATGAAGGCATGAAGTGACTGGCTTACAAGGTTTCAAGAAAAAGTTTAGTTTAAGAGTGTGGGGGATGAAGAAAGAGTCCCCACTAAATTAATTTAATCTTGTCTAGATGGGTCTGGTAAAAAGAGATGGAGATAAGATTCGTATGATTCAATAGTGAATAATTATCATGACTAATTGTAAAGGTAGAAGTTTTGTAACAAAAACAGGAGAGTGGTATATCTTACAGTCCAGAAACAAAGGATCCTAGGACCATCAAGGGAGAAGCTCACAAGCAGAATGCAGGACCTTATCCAGAGAAGCAACAAGCCAGAGACGGGGGCAAAAATGGGGGTATGGAGAGGGGGTGCAGCTGAGGACTCTAGATTCATGGGAAGAGAGGGACTAAGAGCTGGTGGCCAGAAGGCAGACTTGCAGAATGTACCCTTTGGAGATGTAAATTATCATATATGCCTGAGTGTTGTTGTTTTTTTTAAAAGCTAAAGTGGATAGAGAGAAATACTGTTAACTGATGGTACATGGAGGGGATTATAATCATTGTGATGAAACAAGGTGTATGATTTGTTGAATGTAAAACTTTCACTCAATTCATAATAAAACCCTTAAAAAAAAAGAAAGAAATCAGAAATTAGTGGTACTTTCAGGAAGATGCTAGACTAAGAAGATGGACTACATGGACCCTCTGCAACAAAGATATGACAGATCAAGTGAAACAGACACAGATAAAAACCTGGGAAATAGAATTTCAGAATAAAAGTTAGAGTTGTAGATTGAGTGCTTACTTGGAAGAGAAACCGAGCAGGATGGCAAGAAAGGAAGACTGACTAGTAAACAGGGACATGACATGGTGCACCATCTTGAATTTTTGTGAGCAGCTTTGGTGACAGAGGGTGAGCTGGCAGAGAAGATTTACACTGGCGATGGGCAAGGTGACCAGAGATGTGGCCAGCTCCCACCCTCATCCACCCTCAGCACTGACCATGCTCTCTGGGATTTCAGAATCACAGGGTTGGGAGCCATGTCAGTG
Organism: Chrysochloris asiatica; assembly: GCF_000296735.1. Classification (NCBI taxonomy): domain Eukaryota; kingdom Metazoa; phylum Chordata; class Mammalia; order Afrosoricida; family Chrysochloridae; genus Chrysochloris; species Chrysochloris asiatica. Next base: position 25,863,328 of record NW_006408532.1, on the reverse strand, counting down.
TGAGGCAGAGGCCAGCTGTGCCGCTTCAGTGATTGGATTCAGGGAGACTAAGCTCCAACCCTACAGAATCATCAGACTAGCATTTTTCTAACAGAAGCCCTCATAACCAGCCTCCTTGCCCCCAGTTCCCCTGTGGCCCGAAAAGACACTGAAACCAACTCCATTAAGGGCCTCCACAAACACTTTTGGACTGAGTACACCAGACATGAAAACAAGTGGGTCTATACAAACTCCAGCTAAGGCCAAAAACTCTGCTGTTACATCCTTCACACACACACCTTGTGAGCTCCTTGACTGGCAGGAACTCCACTGAGTTTTCTCCTCTTTGGGTCCAACAGTGGCACTGGATTTTTTTGGTTTGGGTTTTGTTTTTTTTCCTTTTGTTGTTTCATTGTTTTTGTTTGTTCAATCTTTCTTCTCCTTCTCTTTACATTGCGTTGAATTTTATCATTTCGCTCTATTTTCCACCACTCATCTTTCAGTTTCTTATACTCTGCAGTGGCATGCATGTTGCTGTGATGCTGGAAGCTCTGCCACAGGTATTTTAAACACCAGCAAAGTCACCCATAGTGGACAGGTTACAGCTGAGCTTCCAGATAAGACAAACTAGAAAGAATGAGAGACAGACTAGTTCCAAATATTTAGTCACTGAAAATTTTATGAATAGCAGTGGAATACTGCCAGCACCAGAATATTGAACTTGCGACATGATGAAGAGCACCAGAATATTGTCAGATACAGTGCCAGAAGATGAGCCCCTCAGTTTGGAAGGCCCTCAAAGGATGACTGGGGAAAAACTATCTCCTCAAAGTAGAGGTGACCATGATGATAAGAATGGAGTAAAGCCTCCAGGACCTTCATTTACTGATGGGGCACAACTCAAAATGAAGAGAAACAGCTGTAAACACCCATTAATACTCAGAACATGGAATGTAAGAAGTATGAACCTAGGAAAATTGGAAATGTCAAAAATTAAATGGAATGCATAAACACTGATATCCTAGGCATCAGTGAGCTGATATGGACTGGCATAAGCCATTTTGAATATGACAATCACATGGTTTACTATTCAAGGAATGAAAGTTGACGAGGAATGGCATTGCATTCATTATCCAAAAGAGCATATCAAACTTTGTCTTGAAGTACAACATTACCTGTGATAGGATAATATACCTACAAGGAAGACCAGTTAATACCACTATTACTCAAATTTATGCACCAACCACTAAAGCCAATTATGATGAAATTGAAGAATTCTATCAACTTTTGCATCTGAAATCGGTCAAACATGCAATCAAGATGCATTGATAATGATTGATATTTGGAATGCAAAGATTGAAAACAAAGAGGAAGGACCAATAGTTGGAAAATATGGCATTGGTGATAGAAAGAATGCTGTAGATCACATGATAAATTTTACAAAATCAATGATGTCTTCTTTGCAAATACCTTTTTAAAACAACATAAAAAGATGACTATATACATGGACCTCATTAGATGGAATGCACAGAAATCAAATTGACTACATTGGTAGAAAGAGACAGTGGAAAAGCTCCATATTATCAGGCAAAAAAGGCCAGGGCAGACTGTGGAATTGATCATCAATTGCTCATATGCAAGTTCAGGCTGAAGCTGAAGAAAATTAAAACAAGTCCGTGAGAGCCAAAATATGACCTTCAAAATATCGCAGCTGAGATTAGAGATCATCTCAAGATCAATGCATTGATGCATTAGGCACTAATGGTCAAAGACCAGAAGAGTTGTAGGATGATATCAAAAACATCATACAGGAAGAAAGAAAAAGGTCATTAAGGGGAACAAACAAGATGGTGGATCGGGTGGACATATAGCAGAGAGCTCCGCCAACAACAACACAGAATACCTGACCAAGCAGGTTCAGGGACTGGTCCCAGAACTCTGAACCTCATATAAAGGAATACTTAGAAGGTTGGAAGGTTCACAGCTGGGGGAATCTGTGGCAGAAGCAAGAAATCTATTGCTTTCTAGTCCGGGCTGCTCGGCTGTGCCAGGAGCTGCCATCTTGGGTGAGACCACGTTGGGGAAGGATCTAAGGGCCACAGACGCCTGGCAGAACCACTGAGAAAAAAGGTGTGGACATTCTTTTCTTTTGGTATCTTCATTGGTCCCTTGTTGTCTGCGCACCTCCATTCTGGAGACTATAGGGGTGCCTGAGCTAGTGGGCACCCCAGCCCAACCCTCGGAGGGTTCTACTATGCATGCGCACAGATCTCCTCGAAATTTAAAGAGACAGTTTCCAATTAAAACCAAACGGCCACAGCCAGCCCTGAACTGTTTCAACTAGAAAAAAGGACTGAACAGGGATTGTGGAGCGGG
>NW_006408532.1:25845604-25857854 GCF_000296735.1 Chrysochloris asiatica | reverse complement strand
AGTCTTTAAGATACAAGAAAGGAGGAAAAGGCCAAAATAGATGTCAGAGGAGACTCTGAAACTTTCTCTCCAATGTAGAGATGCTAAAGCAAATAGAAAAAAAAAAAAAAAAAAATTAGAATGTAAATGGGCTGAACAGAAAGTTTCAAAAGGCAACTCAAGAGTACAAAGTCAAATATTATAACAAAATGTGCAAAGATCTGGAGTTAGAAAACCAACAGGGAAGAACACACATAGCTTTTGTCAAGCTGAGGGAACTGGAGAAAAAAATTCAAGCCTCAACTTGTATTATTAAAGGATTTTGGGGGCAAAATATTGAATGATACACATGACCCAAGCCATGCTTCACAGTCCAGGGACTCAGAGAATCCTGGCTCTTCATTAGTGCCCCTCTTTCTCTGCTCACTTTTTCTCCTCTTGTGGCACTGTGGGTTAATGCGCCAGACTGGAAAGCCATTTGAACTGCAAGGTTGATGGTTCAAGCTCACCAGTAGCTCCTCAGAAACCCTATACAGGGCTGTTATTGGTCGGAATCAACTCCATGGTACTTACCAACAACAACAACATATTTCAAGAAAGATTGAGGCAAGATACAACCTAATCCTGTAGATTGTATGCAGCCACATTAGTATCACAGAAGTGAGGATTTACAACACGTCAGATTAGGATTTATCCCTAGGGAGTCCTGGTGTGGTGCAGTAGAATAAGCACTGAACTGCAAAGTTGGATTGGACTGCAAGGTTGTTGGCTCAAATCCAACAGCTGCTCCTCAGAAACCTCATACATACAAGGTCACTATGAGTCAGAACTGACTAAACGACACTAAACAACAACAACAGGTGCTGTAGACAGTTGCAGTTTTGGATCAACCCAGAGATGCCTCACAAGAAAAACCTGGTGATCTCCTTCTGAGAAGCCAGTCGCTGAAAACTCTACAGGGCACAGTTCTACTCTGGCACACATGGGCCACCGTGAGTTAGATGCACGTCACTGGCAACTGCTTTTCATTTTGGGTTTTTGCTTTTTCATGAAGTATTTTGCATCTCCTTTGGTCCTAAAGTGACTTACTTCCAACCTGTGTTCACTCCACCCAGCACCCACCTGTTGCCCACAGAGAACTTCAGGGCTATGCTCTGACTCAGTTTACATGATGTGGAGAAAAGGCATGGAATAGGAAAACAAGACATTTGAAAGGGAAATCCTGTGCTTCCTTGTTCAGATCTGTATCACCTCCTTTAGCCCCACACTCTCCACCCAGGAAATGATTTGACTACCCAAATTGTGTACAGGCAGTGCCCAGATGACAAACAAGTTCTGTTCCTAAATCTGTCTTTAGGTTGAATTTGAATGTATGTGGGAACAGTTAGATACGGTTCTTATCCAAACTCAGTCCAAAGTTTGTCTTAGGACAGGCAGCCTCTAGGTTATGAACATCCAATTTACATACAACCTGTAATTAGTTACTAACCAACTTCCTGTAAAGCCTATTATATTAAAAATTCAAGGTACAAACAATGGTTTGTAATAGCAAATGGGTGCCAATTTGCAACTTGCATTAAGACATTGTTTTTATCATTACTACATTATTACATTAAAGATGTTTTCATATTTCTGGAAGTATTTCTTTTGGTTTTGTGGAGGAGGGTTCATGCATAGAAAGGTATACTGCCTACTAGGACAAATATTTGACTGGCAGTGTACCTAACTGTTACAAATTTGATTTAAAGTCAGATTTAGGAATGGAACGTGTTAATAATCCAGTGACTGCCTTTATATACTAACAGTGTACCTTACTACGCTATGAGTCAGAACAGACTCAATGGCACTTAACAACCTTTACTATGCATAAATAATTATAGAAATACTTTCAGATACCATAAAAATATTTTTAATAGAATAACACAGTAATAACTATAATGTTTTGATATGTGCTGCAAAGTAACACCAAACCAGTTATTATAAACCAAGACAAGTATTTTGAATTTTTAATATAATAAGCTTAATATTATATTAAATTTGGTCCTAAACCACTTTAGGACAAAAAGGAGTCCTGGTATGGCACTGCAGGATAATGCGCTGGACTGCGAGGTTGGTTTGAACCACAAGGTCAGTAGTTCAAACCCAGCCACTCCTTGGAAATCCTATACAGGGTCACTATGAGTTGGAACCAACTCAATGGTACTTAACAACAACAACATAGAAGTTGGTTTATGACTACCGGTTGCACCTAAATCAGATGTCCATAACTTGAGGCCTGCCTGTAACACATTGTGTGTGTGTGTGTGTGTGTGTGTGTGTGTGTGTGTGTGTGTGTGTGTCAGGGGGTTGGGGGGAATGGTCATTATACACATGAGAGTAGAGTAAATAAGATAAAGGAAAGAGTACATGCTAGATTTTTCATTTGGTAAGTGGAATGAAAATCATTTGAACATATCCCTGTGGAAAAAATAATCAATTTTTCATAGACTTGTTATAGGTTTCATAAAATATATTGCACACATATTTTTTAAAGTAAGAAAATGGCTTTTTAATGATACTTAAAATATATGGCATGGCAAGAATTATTTAGAATGTGTTTCTGAGGGCTGAAATTTGGTACTGCCTGTTAAAATATAGATGATTTAGACAAGTCTGTCTTCTTGGGATAAATGTGAGATCTAGATCATCTTCTTATAAAGCTTATGCGAAGGAACTTGGTAGTCAAGCAATTTAGTAATTGGTATAAATCCTTCCAGAATATTAGATTCTCTAAAGTTCTACCATGTAGCAGTTGTCCATTGGCCTGTGTGCATTTAAATAACTATCCTTCACCCAAAACCCAACCCAAGCCATTGATTTTAAGTCGATTCTGACTCATGGCAGCCCCATCTGTTATGGAATAGAGCTTGGCATCCTGATGTGGTGCTGTAGGATCAGCATTGGACTGCTAATCTCAAGCTTGGCAGTTCAAATCCACCAGCTGCTCCTCAGAAACCCTATACAGTGTCACTATGAGTCCGAACCAGCTCAATTGCACTTAACAACAACAATCTTTACAGGAGGTCCTGGTGTGGTGCTATAAGATAAACACTGGACTGCTAATCACAGGGTCAGCAATTCAAACACACCAGCTGCTCCTCAGAAACCCTATATAGGGTCACTAAGAGTCAGAATCAACTCTACGACACTTAACAACAACAACAATCTTTACAGGGAGTCCTGGTGTGGGGCTGTATGGTAAACACTGGACTGCTAACCACAGGTTAGCAATTCAAACCTACTGGCCACTCCTTGGAAACCCCATAGGTGGTTCCTTTGAGTCAGATCCAGCTTAACAACGTTTAACAACAACAATCTTTACAAAATCAAGTCACTGGGCCATTCTTCCACGGTTCCATTGAGGGGGTTCAAACAGCTACAGCACTACAAGACAGGGTTCCCCAACTGGGGGCTGAGCCCTGATCTAGGTCCTTGTCTTTTTCTGATCAAAGAATGAACAGAAGCTCAGATTCTACATGAACAAAAGTTTATTGTGAGTGAGAAAGCAAAGACTTCGAGAGCAGAGACGGAGGAGAGTAAGAAGTAGAGGAGAGGCACCATGTTTATTCTTAACAATAGGTGAGGATTCCAGGAAGTGGCCAGTTTAAGCGGAGTTATAATAATAGGACACAAGGGCAAGTTGGTTTCAAGATGGAATAGCCAGCATAGCTTATTGGGTGATGTTGGCCAAACTTATTCTGAGATGTGGCACATGCATCGTTCTTTGGGGTTCCAATTTGAAGCCCCCTCAAGGTGCTGGTATTTTCCTCAGCACCCAGTGGGAGGTAATTCATCTGTGAAAGGAGATGACCTGAAAGATGACTTTGTTGTTGTTATTTTAAGTGTCATTGAGTCACTTCTGACTAATAGTGACTCTGTATAGGGTTTCCAAAGAGTAACTGGTGAGTTTGAACTACTGAGCTTGTGGTTCAAACCAACCTTGAAGTCAACTGCTTATCTTATGGGACACACCAGGACTCTGAAAGATAACTTACAATGGAGTAAAAGAAAACTAACCTCTTACAGGAAAAGGGATGAAACCAGTTGGCTTAAAGGAAGGTGTTGTTGTTGTTACGACTCATCAAGTCGGTACCGACTCACAGCGACGCTATACAATAGAACAAAATACTGCCCAGTCCTAGGCCAACCTCACAATTGTTGCCATGTTTGAGTCCATTGATGCTGCCACTTTACCAATCCATCTCACTGGAGGTCTTCCTCTTTTTCTCTGACCCTCTACCTTACCAAACATATATACTTCTTCAGCAACTGGTCCCTCCTGACAATATGTCCAAAGTATGAAAGACGAAGTTTGGTCATCCTGGCCTCCAATGAGCACTCTGCCTACACTTCTTCCAAAACAGATCTCTACTGCTTCTTTCAGAAGCCCATGGCACTTTCAGTATTCTCCTCCAATACTATAACTCAAAAGCATCAATTCTTCTACGGTCTTCCTTATTCACTGTCCAGCTTTTGCATGCATATGAGATTACTGAAAATACCATAGCTTGGGTGAGGGTCACCTTAGTCCTTAAGCTGACATCTTTCCTCTTCAACAGTTTAAAAAGGTCTTGTGCAGCAGATTTGTCTAACACAATATGTCATCTGATTTCTTGACTGCTGCTTCCTTGAGTGTTGATAGTCGATCCAAGAAAAATGAAATCCTTGACAACTTCAATATTTTCCCTGTTGATAAGAATGCTGTTTATTGTTCCAGTGGTGAGGATTTTTGTTTTCTTGACATTGAGATGCAATCCATACCAAAAGCTGTGCTCTTTGATCTTCATCAGTAAATATTTTAAGTCCTCTTCACTTTCAGCAAGCAAGGTTGTAGCATCTGCGTATCACAGGTTGTTAATGGCTCTTCCTCCAATTCTGATGCCACATTTTTCTTCATAGAACCCAGCTTCTCAGATTATCTGCTCAGCATACAGGTTGAATAAGTATGGTGAAAGAATACAACCCTGCCACACACCTTTCTTAATTTTAAACCATTCAGTGTCCCCATGTTTTGTTTGAACAACTGCCTCTTGGTCCAGGTACAGATTCCCATTGAGCACAATTAAGTGTTCCAGAATACTCATAATTCATAATGTTGTCCATAGCTTGTCATGATCCACACAATCGGAAGCCTTTGTGTAGTCAATAAAGCACAGGTAAACATCTTTCTGGTATTCTCTGCTTTCAGCCAAGATCCACTGGACATCAGCAATGATATTTCTCATCCCATGTCCTCTTCTGAATCTGGCCTGAACATCTGGAAGTTCTCTGTCAATGTATGCTTGCAACCGTTTCTGTATTACCTTTAGTAAAACTTTACTCACATGGGATATCAAAGAGATTGTCCGATCCTTTCCGCATTCCGTTGGGTCATCTCTCCTTGGAATGGGCACAAACACAGATTACTTTTAATCAGTTGGTCTTCCAAATTTCTTGGCAGAGATGAGTGAGTGCCTCCTGTACCGCCTTTCTTTCTTGAAAAGGTTCAATTTTTATTCCATCAATTCCTGGGGCCTTGTTCTTTGCCAATTCGTCAGTGCACTTTAGACTTCTTCCTTCAGTATTATTATCTCTTGATCATATGCTACCTCTTGAAATGGTTGAACATGAACCATTTCCTTTTGGTACAGTGACTCTGTATTCATTCCATCTTCTATTGATCCTTTCTGCATCATTCAGTAATTTGCCCAGAGAATCATTCAATAATGAAGGTTGAGGCTTGGATCTTTTCTTCAATTCCCCCAGCTTGAGAAATGCTGAGCATGTTCTTCCTTTTTGGTTTTCTGACTCAAGATCTTTGCACATTTTGTTGTAATATTTGACTTTGTCTTCTCGAGCTGATCTTTGAAATTTTCTGTTCAGCTCTTGTACCTCCTCATTTCTTCCCTTTGCTTTAGCATCTCTACACTGGAGAGCAATTTCAGTCTCTTCTGACAGCCATTTTGATCTTTTCCTTCTTTCTTTTCTTCTTAATGACTTTTTGCTTTCTTCACATATGATGTTCTTGATGTCTTCCCACAACTCTTCTGGTCTTTGGTCTTTAGTGTTTAATGTATCAAATCTGTTCTTCAGATGATCTCTAAATTCAGGTGGGATATATTCAAAGTCATATTTTGGCTCTTGTGGATTTGTTTACATTTTCTTCAGCTTCAGCTTGAATTTGCATATGAGCAATCGATGGTCTGTTCCACAGTCTGCCCCTGGCCTTGTTTTGACTGATGATATGGAGCTTTTCCATCGTCTCTTTCTCCAGATGTAGTCAATTTGATTTCTGTGTATTCCATCTGGTGAGGTCCATGTGTATAATCATCTCTTATGCTGTCTAAAGAAGGTATTTGAAATGAACAAAAGGAAGCTATTCTTTCTTGAGGAAATCTTTTGTTTACCTGAATTCTGTCATGGAGGCAGTTTGCCCAAGTATCCAAGTTCCTGATGGTCCCCTGTCTCAAAACCACCACTCTTTAGCTTAGTGCAAACCATTCCACTACCCAGGAACCTTGTTTTTAACCCAGAGAACAGCAAAATATTTCTCACATAGAAAAAAAGTCAACAACGAGCAGAACAAGAGGAAGGACAATGGCCATCACTTGTAGACACATAAATATCACTCATTCAACAGTTATTTGATAAGTGGAGCACTAGGTCCTGGAATATAGGAACACAAGTAATCCCCAATTTACGACGTACTGTATGTATAATGTGGAGCTCTGGTTACTTAGTGGTTACAAGTAGGGCTGATAAGCTCAAGGTCGAAATTACCAGCCAGTCCACGTGAGAAAGATGAGGCTTTTTGTTCTCCTATTTACTGCCTCAGAAACCCTCTGCAGGGTCGTTATGAGTTGGTACCGACTCCAGCACTTAACAACAATGGCGTTAGAATTATGTACTCCATACAATGTTGCCGTGTATAAAAGGAATGTACAAAAAACTCGCTGTAAGTTTTTTTGTGTGTGTTTTTTTGGTTTTTTGTTTGTTTTTTTTAACTAGAAACACCATCTCCATTTCTCAAGGACAATCCAGAAGATCCAGCACCTTCCACAAGGGAGTTATTACCACAACTGACAAAATGCCAGCATCATCCATTGTTTTATGGAGTTTATTTTTTTTTTATGTATATATGGAATCCTGGTGTGGCACTGTTGGTTAATGTGCTGGACTGCTAGGTCCATTTAAACTGCAAGGTTGGCAGTTCAAGGTCACCTGCCAATCCTCGGAAACCCTGTCCAGGGTAGCTCTGAGTCGGAACTGACTCCACAGCACTGAACAACAGTGTATTAAAATATAGCTGTAAACATCTATGTACTACTTCCAAACCTCAATGACAAATAAAGATCAGATGTATAAAGATACTAAGAATAGAAGGCAATAATAATTAAAACTTTAAAAAGAACACCAGAACTAATTGATGGAGGAGTTGTTGGATCAGAACTCTCTTATAAATCAGTACTACCTATAAATATCAATGATTGTGGTAGTCTGGGTTCACTATCCCTTATCCAAGCAGATTAATTCCATTTTCAAGAGCAATAGACTTGATTTTCCACATTGCTCAACAAACCCTTTGCCAGAAAACATGTGTATATAACTATATCCTTGTCCTATATCCTTCTCCATTCTCCAACACTTAACAACAACAAATAAGTAGTGAATATGTCTAAAAGCATAGGTAAATATGTGGAGGACAATTTGTCACCATATGTGGACAAACACATAACATACCTTCAAAGCCCATGATGATGGTCACCAGGACCATGAGTCTGTTCTAGCAAACCAAGGTTATTTCTCCACTCTCCAGACAGGGATGTGTGCCTGGCATGTGGCATCCCTCAGTGGTGCAAATGGTTAATGGGCTTGGATTCTAACCAAAAGTTTAGAGGTTCAAGTCCACCCAGAAGCATCTCAGAAGATAGGCTTAGCACTGTTTCTAAAATGGAAATGGAAAAGTTTCAAACTGAAGGCACTTGTGTCAGAGATAAGAATGATGGGACCAGCATGCATTTCCAGAAAAGGAAAGGTCAGAATGTAAACCATTTTGGAAAAATGTGTCTAATATAAACAATTTGTTCCTAATAATCAAGTATAAGGAAACCACTGAACCTGGGTAAAAACTCACTCTTTTCTAGCCAGGTGGTCAATGTTGATATTTCAAAGGACTTCAAGCTGAGGCTGATCTCATCTACAATTAATCATTAACCCCTACCTTTCCTTTGTTCTCTACTTATCTAGGCCCCTCTCTGAGCATAAACAACGGAGTGCTGCCCAGCTGGAGCTGCTGCTGTTGGTAAGTGCCTTGGAGTCAGTTAACTCACAGTGACCTTGTATAAGGTTTCCAAGGAGTGTCTTGTGGGTTTGAACAGGGGATCTTTTGCTTAGCAGTCCAGTGCTTATCCAATAGTGCCCCACCAGGACTCCAGCTCAAGCTATAGTAATTCTCAATAAAAATTATTTTTCTCTCACCAAGAGTGAGGCATTTCCTTCTTTGACAGAAAACACTCTGACCCACAGTTCTACTCTGACACACATAGGATGACCACGAGTCAGAATCCACTTGGTGACAATTAGTTTAGGGTTTGGTTTGGTTTGGTTTTGCCTAGCAATAATTTGGAGTCCTAGTGTGACACTGTGGAATAAAGCACTAGACTGCAAGTTCAGTTTGAACCACAAGGTAGGTGGTTCAAATTCAGCCGCTCCTTGCAAACCATATATGTGGGGGAGGGGGGGGGAGGAAGTGATCTGACAGCACTTAACAAGAATAATCATGAACTTGACCCATTATATATAGTATGTGAGGAGTCCTAGTGTGGCACTGTGGGATAATGCGCCAGACTGCAAAGGTCGTTTAAACTGCAAGGTCTGCAGTTCAAGCTCACCAGCTACTCCTGGGGAACCCTATACAGGGTCACTATGAGTTGGAACCAATTCTATGGCACTTAACAACAACAACAATATATAGTATGTGAATGAATGAGTACGTGATAGAAAATAAAGATTTTTAAAATATGCTTGAAGCAGATTCAAAGTATGGAGGTCCAAATTTGTCACACACAATCAGCTTTATTTATTTTCTTTATGTAGTAAATAATTTAACAATTTACCATCTTGTGTATAGCACCTTGCTTCAAGGAGCTATGAAGACATTAAGCATCACAGATGTCAGCATTTACTATCTAAGAAGATGAAGGGTGGAGGTTGTGATGTTCTGTGGAGTCGGTTCTGACTCATAGTGACCCTGTATAGGGTTTTCAAAGCTATAAATCTTTCTGGGAGCAGAAAGACTCATCTTTCTCCCATGAAGCTACTGGTAGAGTCAAACTGCTGACATCATGGTTAGCAGTCCAACTCATAACCTACTAGGTTATCAGGGCGCCTTAAAAAGATGAAATAACATGCCTGAAACAGTGAACATGACAAAAAACATAACAGGAAGGGAAGGCCACTTTTAGACCCATGTTGGCTGAAAGGACATCTTGGAGAAATGGGCTTTAGGACACATATTAAAATATGGCTAGGCTTTGGATTACTAACAAAGGTGAAGGCAGTATTTCAGAGGGGTGGGAAACAGAAGCAAAGATTTAGAAGCAGAAAGAAAGATGGTGTTTGCTGATAGTAGTAGCAAGCAGTACCTATCCTGAACAGAGCTTTCTTATGGAGGAAGAGGATAACAATATACCCCACAAGTTGATTGCTACATGGGGGAGTCATTCTAGGACCTAGTCTAGGAGTGGCCGTGTGTTCCTTCAGTATGATGAGAGTTCACCCCAGGATTCCTTTAAAAAACATGTTCCCCCTGACATTGAGTTAATGATTTCATTTGCACTCAGTTTTTCAATATCCTATCTCAGTGGTTCCTAACTTATGGACCACAGCGTTATGGCAGAGGTCCCTGAAGTCATATAAGCACTGCCTAGAGAGCAAGGAATGACATGCTGCAGATATTTTGCTACTGTTTTGTTCTAATGTATGTAGATAAAGTGAGAGACATAAAATGCAAATTCATTCAAAAGCAACAGCAACCTGAGTTGCCTTAGGCACCCCACTATGGCTACACATGGAATCACTTTAACAATAACTCAAATGTCACTGGCTTCAGTCTTCCCTGCTGTTCATGCAGGACTTCAGCCTCCAGTAAAATGACCCCCTTGAGCCTTTCTATGAGTTTCCAGGGCTTTTTGCACTTGTGCTTGCAGTGCCGCCTCAGACAGCCACTGGGTGGCGCTGTGTACTCCACATGGACCTCCGTTCTCTGCTCTTTCCTTGTCTCTCATGAGCAGAACCCCAGCCACCAAAGCCTCAGGATGGTGTATATAGAGTAGAAAAACACGCAACTCCTCTTTTGAGCCTCTATTCCCAAAGCAGAAATATTTGTGCCACAATATTTTACCGAGGAACGTTTAGAAAAACAGCTCTTTCGTTTTTTACTCACAGCCCGAGCTATAGATAGATAAGACTGATGTTTGACCATGAATAATGGTTGGTCAAGTAGAAAATGAGGCACAGAGCCTATGGTATATACACTCACAGTTGTCCTTCTCATAATTTGACAACAGCTGTCAAAAAGTGCATGCGCTTTGACTCTTTAAACTTTGCAAATCAAACTTCTAAATGGATAAGGATATGAAAAGTGAAGGATTTTTACTTGCAAGGAGGAAAAAGGAGAAACAACATAAGTGTATTCTGGTAGACAAGTGATTAAACTAATTGTGGCATAGACATTCTGAAGAATAAAGACCTCTGAGATGTGTTGTGAAGTGAAAGAAGCCATTCTCCGGGTATTTGGTACACCATGATCCTAATTTTGAAATGGGGTAGAGAAAAAGTAGAGGTGAAATGTACATGTGAATAAGGATATGACAAGGACAAAATTATTAAAGTATTAGTAACCTCTCTCCTTTTTCTCAGTGCCCATTCCTAAGGAGGAGATGCAGCTTCTTATCCACCAGATCTGGGAGACAGTAAAAAAGTCCACAATTACCCAAACTATCTTAAATGAGAAAAGATGGAAAACGAAGTACAGACAGTTCCCAGGCGGTGTTGTGCATACAGTCTCACCATATTTGTAGTGAGAGCAAGAAGCCTGACTTAACTAAGGTTGTTATTGTTGTTGTTGTTGTTGTTAACTGTCATCGAGTCAATTCCAACCCATAATGACCCTGTTGTATATGGTTTCCGAGGAGCAGCTGGTGAGCTTGAACTGCCGACCTTGCAGTTCAAATGGTTTTACAGTTTGGCGCATTAACCCACAGCACCACACAAGGGCTCCTAACTAAGGTTGTTGTTGTTGTTGTTAGGTGCCATCGAGTCAGTACCGATTCATAGAGCCCTTATGCACAGCAGAACAGAACACTGCCCACGTTTGAGCCCACTGATGCTGCCACTTTGCCAATCCATCTCGCTGGGGGTCTTCCTCTTTTTCTCTGACCCTCTACCCTACCAAACATGATATCCTTCTCCAGTAACTGGTCCCTCCTAACAATACGTTCAAAGTATGAGAGACGAAATTTGGCCATCCTGGCCTCCAAGTTGCACTCTAGCTGCACTTCTGCCAACACAGATGGTTCTTTTGACAGCCCATGTCACTTTCAATATTCTCTTCCAACACCATAACTCAAAAGCATCAATTCTTCTATGGTCTTCCTTATTCACTGTCCAGCTTTTGCATGCATATGGTTAGATGCATGAAAAATACCTGGAAGAACGCTCAAGAAATGGTCTCAGCAAACCCCTCTGCAAAGACAGACTAGTGTGATAGCTAAGGTTTTGTGTGGGCTTTGCCAGTTAATAAGTAGTGATCCCCCATGCTGAGATCTAACATAATGCAATCACCCTCATGATTCTATCTGATGTGATCAGCCCTGATCTGATGTAATTAACTTATATCTTGTAAGCCCTCAATTCTACATGTTACTGAGGCTGTGTAATCTACAAGACTAGGCTGTATCTTGAGGCAATCTCTTACAAGGTATTGTTGTTGCTGGTGTTAAATGCTGCTTCATAGCAACCCTGTATAGGGTTTCCAAGGAGCAGCTGGTAGATTTGAACCTCTGACCTTACAGTTCAAACCGATCTTGTGGTCCAATGCATTAGTATACAGTGCCACACAAGGACTCCCTTACAAGATATATTGTTGTAAAAGATATGTTGTTGTTGTTGTTGTTGTCAGGTGCCATCGAGTCGGAACCGACTCATAGCGACTCCATGCACAGCAGAACGAAACAATGTTCGATCCTGGGCC